>NC_041697.1:1070000-1125000 GCF_900097015.1 Plasmodium sp. gorilla clade G2
ATTAACCTTTTGTTTATTTGTATATTATGTATATATTATATTTAAATAATGAAATACTTTTATATATACATAGAGAACAATTTTAATTACTATAATATATATATTTTATATATAATTTATTGCGTACTATTTATTATATTTCTTTTGGAATATTTTAAGTGAATAAAAAATAAATTGAGTATTTAAAAAAAAAAAAAAAAAAAAAAAAAAAAAAAAGAGGGCATTATTTAAATGTTTGTATATTTTTTAAATTGAACAAAAAAAAAAATAAAATAAATAAATAAATATATATATATATATATATATTTTATGTATATTTTAAAATTTTTATGTGAAAAATATGCTCACCGTACAATTACAAAAAAAATAATAATAATTAAAATAAATTATATATGTGAAAAAATAAAAAAAATGATGTTGTAGAGAATGTTTGTCATTAAAAAAATAAATATAAATATAAAAATATAAATACAATATATTATATTATATATATATATATATATATATTTTCCCAATGTATATTTATTTATTAGTCAACATTTACCGCTGTTGATGTTCTCAAAATTTTAACGTCAAATATTGGTTTGTTTGTTGCTGTAGTTTGTACTGCAGCTATATTTTCTATACAAGTCATATTTTTGCTGACTCTTGCAAATATTGTATGTTTTCCATCTAAGTGTGGTAATGGACATAAGGTTATAAAGAATTGTGATCCATTAGTATTAGGTCCATTATTAGACATACTTAAAATCCCTGCTCCTGTATGTTTTAATTCTGAGTTAATTTCATCTTCAAAATATTCACCATAAATACTTTTTCCACCTTTTCCTGTTCCTGTTGGATCACCTCCTTGAATTATATAATCTGGAATGACTCGATGAAATATTGTATTATCATAATATCCCATTGTACATAATGTATAAAAATTTAAACATGTTTTAGGACTATGATACCAATATAATTCAACTTGGAATTCTCCTAAATTTGTATATATTGTTATATAACCTCTTTCAATATTTCCTTTTAATTTATAATAATTTATTTTTTCTTCAAATGATTTCTTCTGTTCTTTAAAATTATCTAGCATGTCTTTTACTTCTTCCTCATCTTCATCTTCACTGTAACCTTTGCATAGGGTGAACATCTTGATCAAACAAATATATATGCAAAAAAATACTATTTATATATTTAAAATAATAATAAAACAAATAAAATTATACACATAAATATAAATATATATATATATATATATATATATATATATATATATGTATGTATGTATGTATTATATGGAGGATTGCTTTTTTTTTTTTTTTTTTTTTAATATTTTTTCATAAATAATTAAATGTATAAAAATATTAAGTGTAGATTAATCAAATTGTATCTATATGTATAATATATATGTGGAATGTATTTTATATATATATATTTAAATATTTTTTTTTTTTTTTATTATTTATTTTGTTCTTTTGTACTATATTAATTATAATTTATCAATAAATAATATCACTCCTTATTTTAAGTATAAATTTTTATTCATAGGAATAACATATAACTATACCCAACATATATATAATAAATATATATATGTATATATATATGGATATATTATTTATATATTTATTATTTTATATATTAATGGATGAAAAAAAATATATAAATGATAATATATATATATATTATTTTATATGTAAAAATTATTTTTATTTGATAAGCATATATATATATATAAACCATCATATATGCATATAATATATATATATATATATATATATATATATATTATATATATATACTTTTTATATGTATTATTTAATTTGTGCTTTAATTCTTTTGGGTATATTTTTTTTTATAAACATAAAAAAAAAAAAAAAATTATTCTTTATTTATACTATATGAAGATTTATATAGTAAGGAATATAAAAAGAAGAAAAAAATATTTATAGATGGATAAATATATATACATTACAAATACATAAAGATATAAAATATATTCTGAGAGAAATATATTTTAAAGGAATAAAAAAAATAAAATATATATAAAAATATAAATATATATATATATATATATATATAGGACCCATATCAAGGATTAACAATAATATATTTTTGCATATAAAATTTTTTTTAAAAACCAAAATGTATCTCATTTAAATTTAACATTATTTTGAAGAATGAATGACATTAAAATATAGTAGACTCTTTCAAAGATAGAAATAATTAATAATAAATTATTATATACATATATATAATATATATATATTTTATATTTTATATAAATTTTTTTTTTTTTTTTTTTTTTCCTTTTAAAGTTTTCCGCTTACATATTTTTCACTCGTTTTTTAATTGACATAAAAAAAAAAAAAAAAAAGAAGAAAAAGAAAAAATTAAATTAAAATAACAATATGTTTTACGTCACACACATATATATATGTATAATATATTCATAATGGTCATATTATTTTATGTTAAACGTATAAACAAAAAAAAAAAATAATAAATAAATTAAAATATATAAATTAAAATATATAAATATATAAATACATTCATATATATATATGTGGTGGTATTTATAAATTTATCCTTTTTTAGAAATAATTAGTATGATGTTTTTCCTTTGAGGTGTTTTTCTTTTTTTTTTTCTTCCGAATTAATTATAAAAATTAAATTTATCACTTTTAATTATAATATAATCAGTATATGGTTTTTTTTTTAAATATACATATTGATCAACTTCATAATATAGATCTTTATCAAAGGGTGTTGAGAAATATTTAAGAGTATCTCCATTTTGATTATCACAACTAATTTTACTTTTAGGTATTACATAATAAAATATTTTATTCATAAATAAATTATGAAATAAAGTTTTCATATTTTTAAAATTGATTTGATTACTTATTTGTCCATCTTGATTTTTTTGATATAAATAAGACTGAATAATCATTTTTTTTATTTGTAATTTATTATTAGTCTTATCTAATTGTTTGATGGTATCCTTTGAACACATTTCTTTAAATTTATTAGCTAGTTCATTTTCTTTTATTAGATTCATTAAGCGTATTAGATTTTTTCCAGTGAGTGTTAATAAGAATTCTTCTAGAAGTGTGATAATTTCTTCATGTTTTAAAACATGTAATTTTTTAATTAACTGTAAATTATTTAATTCTTTTTTTAAGATAAGTCCAGGTTTTATATATAGATTAATATTATGAGATAAATTAATATCTATTTGTTCTTTTTTTATATTATTAATATAATTAAATTCTTTAAGTATAGTATTAATAAAAGAATTTCGACCTGTATAAATATGTCCTATAACACCATATGTAATTTGATTATTTTTCGATAATTTTTGCATTATATTTTTAATAGGACACGTTTTTATATTATTCATATTATTATTTATTGTAATATTATTATAATAATAATTATTATTTTTATAATTTCTTTCATTTGATTTATTTTTAACTAAATAACAGGGTGATGTACTTTTATTTATAAAACTTATAAATGGTAATGTTATAAAATAGGTACGAAAAAAAAGTACCCATTGTTCTATAATTCCATTGTCAATAAGATCACATTTATTTAATATAATTATTATTTGTTTCTTACAAGAATTAATAAAATTTATAATATCTTTATCAAGATATATTAATGGGTTTCTTATATCTATAACATAAAAAACAACATCACTATTTTTTATTACATCTAATAAATTATCAACATAAATATATTTCTCATTTAAATTTTTATAATTACATTCTTTTATTTTATCATATATTTTCATTTTATCAAGAAAATCTAAATTAGCATAATCACTAAATTGTATATTATTTATATAATCATCTGATATATTTTCTTCTTTATCTTTTTTTTTATTATTCTTATTCGTATTTATTATATTTTCATTATCTGTACTATTTTCTTCTCCTTCAGTTGTTGAAATATCATTTTTTATAAAATACTTAATATTTTTTAATGTTGTATCATCATGATGATTAATTTGTATTTCTTTACAATTTGTAACATCATTTTTTTTCTTTTTTTTATTTAAAGATAAATTTTTTATATTCTCTAAAATGTTTTTCTTAAATATACATTCTGGAATCTTCAAAGATTTCTTTGTGCTCCTCCTATTATGGATATTCGTTTTCTTTATTATCTTTTTTAGTTTCTTTTTATGAGCAGAGACTTTTTTAATAATAGCATATTTTTGTTTCAACGTTTGCCTTTTGCTATTCTTTTGTAATTTCACCATCTTAATCGACCAAAAATATAAATTAAAATAAAAATAAAAATAAAAATAAGAAATATATCAATATGAAGATAATAAATAAATAAATATATATATATATATGATATACTTATATATTTTTTTTTTTTTGGGGGGGGGGGGAATTTTTTCTATTTATTTATAACCATATAATTTTATATCATATAATAATTTTATTTTATTTTATTTTTTTTATTCATTTGTCGCTTTTTATATAAATAAATATATAAAATATCTTTTAAGATATATTTTTCAAATCTTGCTAGCATTAATTATAACTACATATATAATATATAAAATATGATCCTCACAAAATTAACCATATAATAAATATAAATATATATATATATATATATATATATATATATATATATATATTTTTAAGTTATAATATATTGTTAGAAAAGATTGAAATTAAAATTTTTTTTTTTTTTTTCCTTCTTAATATTTTATTTTTATTATTCATATATAAAAATAAGAGAAATCTTTATATAGGGGTGAAAAAAATTTATAATTTTTTCATATAGTTTTTTTGGAATATTGAAAATTTATTTATAAATAAGGAGCAGCAAATGAATAAATAAATATATACATATATACATATATATGTTTATTATATATTACTTTTTCTTTAATGTTACAAAAATTTTAAAAGAGAATTATATATATATATATATATATATATATATATATATATATATATATATATATGAAAATTATAAGCCTATATAATTCTTTATTAAAAAAAAAAAAAAGAAACCACGTTGTATATAATAGATTATGATTATATATATATATATATATATATATATAATATATTATAAATAGTATATATATTTTATATTTGCCTTTAAATATAATTGTAATAATATAATTATGCAGCATTTTTTTCCTAACTGATGTTGGATTTTATAAATTTTTTATATTGTTATTTATAAATAAAAAGAAAAAAATAAAATAAGAAATTGAATATAATTTATAATTATTCTAATGTTTAACGTTTTTATATTTACAATAATTTTATAATTTATTTATTTTATGGGTGATATATATTTATTTTTTTGGTAAATCAATTAAATATTTATAAAAATTATATATATGATGAATATATATATATAATTTTAAAATAATTGTCATGTATTTTGTTTAGCAGGAATATTCGATTTATACAAAAGAAAAAATATAGATATTTATTTTTATTTTATAAAAATTAAATAATATATATGTAAATATAAATAATATTTATTTTATGTATATCTTATTTTCCACATTTTTATATGCCTATAAAATATAACAGAATATGTTTTATTCAAATAAAATCTTACATATGCTTATTATTTTTAATTATAATAATAAAATAGTTAATATATCATTCTCATTTAATTTTATACATTTTTTAAAAAAAATATTATTGGATATTTTATATTTAAATATAAAAGGAGGATAATATTATATTTCTTTGCCTTTCATTTTTTATTTATTCTTTATATTGTATACTTTAACATATTTTTCATACAATACAAAAGAGAAATATATAAAGATATATATATATATATATATGTATATATAGAAATAGAAAGGAAAAAAAAAAAAAAAAAAAAAAAAAAAAAGACTAATTTGGCTATATAGCTATTTAAAAAAAAAAAAAAAAAAAAAAAAAAAAAAATAGTTAGATAGCTAATACACAAATGTATTTACACACATATACATACATATATATATTAAATAATTATAAAATTTGAAATCCTAAAATTTGTGGGCAACAACAACATCACCTGGGTTTATATTTTCTTCATATTTACTATCATCTGATTGTACCTTTAAGAAAACGTAGACAGATATATTATAATATGATATATTTATAATTATGAATTTTATTTTATTTTATTTTATTTTATTTTATTTATTTATGCATTACTGGTCCTCTTAATCCACATTTTTTACTTTTTAAACATGATTGATGAGGTTGTTCCCTTTTGATAAAATCAAAAACTACATAGCCTTCTCTATTAATAAAATAATCTATGCTGTCACAAAAATAGCCCTCTATATTATCTGTATAAATATATATATATATATATGTATTTATGTTTATTTTTTTTGGAAGGATAAATGAATTATTATCCTTATAATTCTTATTATTCTTTATTTTTAAATTTTAACCTTCACTATTTTTGGACTGAAAGTTTAATATCAAAAATTTTTTGTTATTTTCCTAAGACAAAATGAAAAATCAAAATCATTACATTAAACATATGTGATATATATATATATATATATATATATATATATATATATATATATATATATATATGTATATTCATGTATTCCTCTTTAAATTCAATATGATACATAACAACAAAAAAAAAAAAATTTCCTTATATTTTAAAGAAGAATTCAAAGAATATAAAATAAAACAAATGTTTTAATTTTATAAATATTATTTCCCCTATTTAATAACCTTTCCTTTTTGGATTGCCTCATTTAATGAGCTGAAAAATATTTTGTCAACTTGATTACTACAAATTCCTTGTGAATTGATAAGTGATGGAGAAAAATTTTCAAAAACATTTTCCTTTATACTTGTTACCCATCTGGAAATAATGATTTATGAATTTTTATATTATTACTATTTATTATTAAGAAAAAAAAAAAAAAAAAATGTAATATATTTTTTGTGTTCATTGTGTCATAGTAATTTAAGGTTTTGTAATAAGTTTTCTTTTTTTTTACGTATGATCATATTTAGGCTGTTTTAAATTAATTTTCTTATCGTAGCATAGTCGAATTTCTTTTTTCTTCTGATTATATAAAAAATAATTACAAAAAGGGTCTTCATCACAATACTACATATGAAAAAAAAATAAATAAATATATATATATATATTTGACACATATATATTTTTTTTGTTTTATATATATACCAATTCTCCTTGTTTTATGGTGTAGTCTTCATTTTTCTTGTCTATAACTTTTCAAATGTATAGCATATCTAATTTTTTTTTATATATACATATTATGAATACAATAAGGGTATATATAATATATATATATATATATATATATATATATATATATATATATAATTGTATGTATTGTTATTTATGTTAATATGTAACCATTATAGTTTTTGCAATCTATATATGCGTCTATAGAAAAAAATATATAAATACATATATATAAATATATATAATTGTTGTATTTTAGGACATATATAAATATACCTTTTAAAACTAAATACTTAGTCTGTTCTAATGCATTATTAAAATTGAAACATGAAAGCTAAAAAAATAAAATATAATGATAGATTTTTTTCATTTAATGTTAAATTAATTTTTTAAATAAATAAATGAATGGGTATGTCTTCTTAAATTATATATATATATATATATATATTTAACCGTCTTTGCTATTGCTATATAGAGGAGCCAAAAAGTAAAAAACATTTTAAATGTAGATATTGTTTATAAATGTGTAGAAAAAAAAATATATATATTTTTTTTTTAGTGTATATTAGATAAAGGGTAAAATATTACAATTCTTTTGATAAACAAAAAAAAAAAAAAAAAAAAAAAATTAAATAAAATAAATATATGAAAATTGGACGAGCAAAATATATAATATATTAGCAAATATAATTTTTTTTTTATTTCTTTTTTATCCAATTATTCACATTTTCTGTTTATAATTGTTATTTTTCCTTTACCTTCTCCATTTATATATATATATTTTTAAATATGTGTATATACAAAAAAGGAAAACCAATAAAAATATCAAACATATTGTAAGAATCTTAACACAGGTAATATATATAAATATATATTTTTTCCTCCATTATGCAATTTTTTATGACTGAATATATAATTATTTATTTTTATTTTATATATCTTGTGAGATGTTTAAAAAAGAAAGTTTTGAAAAATAATGAAAAGACATTATCAAATGTTATTGAAAATATAAAAATTTATACGTTTTCATAATAACAAAAAAAAAAAAAAAAAAATAATAAAATAAATAAATAAATAAATATATATGTATATATAACCATATAAGAGTCATATATATTATAAAATATGTAATACATATGTTTATAAAATGTTTCTACATTTTAGAAAATCATTTATAACTTCCTATGTGTATAAATAAACATATAAATATATAATAATATATATATTAATAACAAAAAAATATAGTTAATAAATGAATAACTAGATATATTAAAAAAAAAAAATAAAATAAAAATAAAAATAAAAATAAATATAAATATTTTTTATAATTTATTAATAAAAATTGTGTTTTCACAGGTGAATATTAGCATCATCGTAAATAAATAAAAATATATATATATAAATATATTTATATATATATATATATTTATATTTATATATATATTTTTTTTTTTTATCCTATAACAAAGTGACTCTTAAAACCAAGTTCCTCTTTTGAGTCTTCGACTTTTTCTTTTCGGTCCAATATAAAAATAAGTACTCCAATAACACTTAAACATATTAATGTTATATAAAGTATGGAATAGAATTTTTTGGATGGATTAACAGAGAGTTGTATTTGCCATTTATTTGCATTATTTAAAGGGTATGGAATAACAATAATATGAGAATTAGGTATAATAGATACCCACATATTATAATATTTTTGTTCATGTGTTGGCATACCAACATAGAATTCTTCAACATAATTACTTGTTCTTCCTAATCCAAAGAGTACATATGGTAATTGTAATGGGAAGTGTGCTGATTGACTTTTTTGAACTCCTATTCTACTTGATTTGACTCCATTAACATCAATAACAGTTATTTTGAATGTAGGTCCATGAGCATTACCACCTAAAGTTTTGGTTGTAATTTTATCTTTTTCTTTATAACAATCATTAACACATATACCATTAAGAGCAGTTGATTTTAAGAATAGAGAATCTGTTTCATTATTTCTTATAAAACCAACAGCTGCATATTTGGTTTTTTTATTACTTGTAATATATTTACCAAATATTAAAATATCTAATACACCATTTTCGAATATATCAAAGAATGCTGCATTATATACATCTGTCACTGATTCTTCTGGAGATGTTACGAATTGATAAAAATTATAGAATCCTCTAACTTCTAGTGAATTTTCTTCATAATGTACTTTTAATTCATTTTTATATATACGTACATATTTTTGTCCTTTATCATTTTTTAAAGTTATTAATAAATCTAAATAACCATCATCATCTATATCACCTACACTTAAATAATATGGATAATCAGCATTACCAGATAAATGTAAACCTGATGTATCTACAACTGAAATAAAATCATCATTTAAATTTTGCTGAAATTCAAAATCACTTTCAGAACAAAGATTGGATGCAGGTCTACATTTGGTTTCATCTGGTTTTTTCCATGAACTATCACAAATTTTTTTTTGTATATTTGGAATAAAATATATTTTATCATCACTAACACAACAATAATTACAGAAAGAACTTTTTACACATGTAGGAACAACTAAATCTATTGAACCATCTCCATTGAAATCCCCAAATAAAACTTGTAAAGAATTCGATGGTAATAAATAATCTTGTGAATATTTAATATAATAACTTTTTCCATCAATAATTTTATTTAACCATATTTCTAGTCCAACCCTTTTTTCATATGAATTATAAACTGTAAATACTAAATCAGATTTACAATCTCCATTAATATCAACAACTGCACTAGAATTAGGATTAGTAATTTCATCTAATTCTGAATATTGGAAAATATTAATATTTTTCCATAAAAAACTTTTAAATCCATTTCTTGTATTAATCCATATAAATCTAAAAAATCCATCAGGTCCACCAGATTGTTGCCCTATAATATCTGGTAATCCATCATTATTAATATCACATATTAATGGATGTATATTTGTATAATATATATTATCTTCTTCATTATCTGTAATTGATTCATCATTCTGTTCTTTTTTTTTTGAATTCCATATTTCTTCTAATTGATCATTATCATTTTGTAAAAATGCTGCTACATAATATTTAGTCGATTTATTACTATCTTTAATATCTTTAAATAAAACTAATACATCTAATGCACCATCAAAATTTAAATCAATAGCAGTCACATTCACAATCTTACCTTCAAAACTAACTTCCGTGTGATAAATAAATTTATTTTCTTTTATACTAAATACATATATAAATATTGTACTTAATAATTTATCTTTATCATATTTAAATAATATTAAATCAGTTTTTACATCTGAGTTATAATCACCAAAATCACCTATCTCTGCATCTATATTTAAACCTATATTATAATTTATTTTATATTCTAGTTTTTCATTTGTATTTATGGATTTCCATTTCTCTAAAAAATTCCAATTATAACCTTCAACATAATACGACTTTATATTATTCTCATTATTATTAAAATATATATTTGCAAAATTTGACAGAAGGTTATACGTACATATAATCAACAGAATTTGAAAAATTATACTTTTCTTTTTGCATCTTAAAAAATTATACATTTTCTTTTTTTTTTTTTTAATTAAACTGTTACATAATAGGTTCTACAAATAATACAAACAAGTTCTTTTTTTACAAAAAAAAAAATATATATATATATAAATTAATTTTTATATTTTTTGCATTAAGGATACGCTACATATAAATATGTGCACATCTTTTTTTATATATATTAGCAGATTTTTAAAAAAAAAGACAACACTTAAATGTATTTATAGTTTAATGCCTACATAAAAGGAATTGCACATATATATATAAATATATATATAAATATATATATATAGATTCATATATATGTATATATTTTTTTACATACAAAACATATTACAGGTAAAATTCTTAGTTGTCCTTACTTTTTTGTGTTTTTTTTTTTTTTGATATAAAATATAGATATATTAATTCAATTTTTTAATTTTCAAAAATAAATACAAAAAAAAAAAAAAAAATAATAAAATGATAAATAAATAAATTATTATGAATACATTAATAAAACATAAATATGCTATATTTATATATACATTAATATATATTAATATTTGTTTAAAAATCTATAAGCATAAATTAATGAGGGTATTAATATCATGATGATAAAAAAAATGTATTTATAAAATGATTTGGCTGTATAGTTACATATTATTTTCTTTTTAAGTTTTCACATTTATAAACATAATATAATAAATATTCTTGATATAAAAAAAAATACATACATATAAAAATATATATATATAATATATATGTCATATATTTAAATATATTGTAAATAATTCTAAATTCATAATTAAATATTAAATAAAATATATATATTCATATATTATAATAAAATATTATATATATATATTTAATAATAATATGGTTGAAAAATATAATATTTTTCTTATATATAACAATACATAAAAAACTATGATGATATATTTATTATAATATAATATAAATATAAATCATTCCTACTTTTTTATTTTTACTTCAATTTTTTTTTTAAAGAAATAAAAATGAAAAGTTTTATTTTTCAACATTGAGCAATTTTTTTTTTATCATATAATTAAATTATGTAGTTATTAATATAATATATTTATATATATATTAATGATATGTTATTTTTTTATATATAAATAATATATTAATATATATATATATATATATTTTATGTAAGTTTTAAAAAAATAATAATTTTTATTTTCTTTTATTATATTAAAAAAAAATATATATTATATATATAAAATAACAGATGGAAGGTTCTTTGTTATTATAATATACATATAATAAATATATTTTTATGTATATATTATATATATTATATTTATTACTGCTCTTATTATATATAATTATATGAAGAAAAAATGACGTGTTTTTTTATATAAATGTAATTTATAAATATATATATTGCATATATATAATTATATAATATATATATATTTTTTATTAATAATAGAAAAAAGAAAAAAAATTGAAAATAAAGGAAATGTTTATAAATATAACATTATATATATATATAATTTTTTTACACTAAATATATTTATATTTTATAGAAAAAAAAAAAAAAAAAAAAAACAATGTTTATTTTATATTTTAATAAATAAATTATATAATATAAAAAAATATAAATATACTATATATTGTAATATATATATTTTTTATATAAATATTTTATTATACAACAAAAAAATATATTAAATAAATATATTATATATATATATATATATATATATATATATATATATTTATGTGATTTTTTATAGTTCCTTAAGGAATTGGTGTTTTCTTTTAAATGATATAAGATTTATATTATTTGATCATATTTTCCTTTTATACATTTTGCTATCACTTGTTAGTAATAAAAAAAAAAAAAAAATTTTAATTTTATAAAATCATTTGAGAATTACAAAATAAATTCTGACATCACATATATATTTATATATTGTTATTTTTAAAACTCTTCGTTTGGTGGTTCGTTTGGGCTGATAAAAATAAAAAATAAAAAATAAAAAATAAAAAATAAAAAATAAAAAATAAAAAATAAAAAATAAAATATAATATGTAATATAATGAAACTATTTAAAACTGTAAATATATTTTATGGGGAAAAAAAAAAAAAAAAAAAAAAAAAAAAAAAAAAAAAACTGTCCTATCTACATATATATATATATATATATATTTATATTTATATTTATAATATATTATTTCTTACTTGCATTTTTTGTCTATTGCCCAGTTTCTTAGATTATGATATGTTGTTGCTCCACATATATTATAATGTGTTTTTAAATTATAATAATAAGGTAATCCTCCACATAAATTATTATAATCTAGTTGTTGTAATAATTCAAAATTATATGAATTATCATACATTTCTAATTTTAAAATATGAACTTGTTCTTCTTCTTTTAATCGTGTTAATAATTTTTCCATGCTATTACAATATTCACAATCCTTACTATGAAAGCATAAAAGATGTGGTAATTTTTTTTTCTCTTTAAATTGAATGAAAAGAGAAGAATTCATATTTCTTCGTTTTCCATGTCGATTAAATAATATATTTTTATAACTTAACGTAGGTAATTTAATATTACATATTCTTTCAGAAATTATATTGTTTCTTAAGCTACTGTTATTACATGGACTTTTTAGCAAACAATTAACCACATTGTATTTTATAAAAATTATTATTACAATTATTTTCAAAAGAAACATAAATGGACAAAACATTAATACATATATATATAAATAAATAAATATATATAAAAATATATATATATATATTTATTTATTTATCTATGTTTATAATTTGGTAGGTTATATTATTAATTTTTTTTTTTTCCGTGTGAAATGATAAAAAAAAAAAAAATGTATAAAAAGGAAACTAAGGATGATGGAATATATCCATTTTATTTTAATAATATATGATTTTTTTTTTTTTTTTTTTTTTTTTTTTTTTCTTACAAATTATATTATATTTTTTATGTATAAATTTCTTATTTTTTCTTCAATTTTTTGAATATTTAAAGATATTTTATAAAATAAGGTGCGAATAAAAAATAAGGGAATAGTATAAATAAATAAATATATATATATTAATATATATGTTTATATAATATCATTATTTTTGATACCTGTTTTGAGTATATATGTATTGTGTTGTATTGTTAATATTTTAATATGTAATATAGAGATTAACATATTAATATATAATACTCTAATTATATATATATATTATATATATATATTTATTCATTTATGTGGGCATATATAAATAATTAATATTCAAGGTATAAAGAAAAAAACTTTTTCTTATTCTTATTTAATCTTTTTATATTATAAAAAATATTTGTGGGCATTTTTATTAAATGCCTATTATTATGTGTTAACAAATAATTTATCTTATTTCTTTTAAAAAATCTTAAAAGAACATAGGCTCAATCATTGCAGAATTATATATAACATAAATAATAAAATGATGTAATTTAATTTTTAGTATATTTTGTAAGTTATATATTTTTAAGAAAATTTTTATTTTTTTATTTTTTAATATGATATTATAAGATTATTCTATATAAAAATTAATATATATATATATAAAAGTACTATGTTATAATGATTTATAAAAATTTGTTGGATTAGTTCTGTGTAGCGCTTTTATTTTTATAATATTAAATATGAAATAGTTTATTCTTTTTATTTTTTATTTGTTACCTGTCCACGTAATGTTCTTAATATATATTAAAAAATATATAATTTTTTATGTCAACGGTTACACATATAATATAGGGTCACTGTTTTTATTTTGTTTTCATACATATATATATATATATATATATATATTATAACGTGTATGTTATGTTGGTAAAAAAAAAAATAAATAAATAAATAAATAATCCAATGTTCATAATAATATGATAGAAGATCAAAATAGTTTTAATAAGCTTATTATAAATTGTTCTATAAAAAATGATGAAAATGATGATTATTCGAAAAATCCTTTACTAAATAACAAAAGAGGGAATTATTCAACATGTAACAATTAAAAGAAAATCAAAATATTATCATATATATATATATATATATTTATTTTTATGTAAGATTTGGATATACCACTTGTAAAACATGAAAAAATAAAAAAGTTAAAACTCTGCACGATTATTACTTTTTCTTGTCCTATGATTGGTGTGGGGGGAATGAATTTAATATCAACTATTTATGGTTCTTATTTTTATACAAACATTGTGGGTTTAAGCACCCGTAAGTAATAAAAAAAAAAAAATTATATAACATAATGAGACATATAAGAACATATATATATTATATATATATATTGTCTCGTTTAATTTGTAGAAACTGTAGGAAATATTCATTTAACATTAATGTTCCTTTATGCCTTTATTGAAATCTTTTTTGGTTGCATCAGTCATAAATCTAAAAGTATATGTTTTAAAATATATGGAAAGGGGATGTCTTTTTTATTATTATCTTCTATATTTCAAGCAAGTACACATTAAAATGAAAAAAAAAAAAATAAAAATAAAATGAAATGAAATATATTATGTCAATGAAATTAATATATATATATATATATATATATATATTTTATATATCCTGTGAAAGTATCGTTCTTTTTATTTTTGAATCCTCCTCTTATGTTCAATTCCATTTGGAAATTAAAATTATGGTCTTATATTTGGTCTATCCTATTTGGTATCTCATGGGGGTGTAGTGAGGTTGCTTACGAATCGCTAGCTTCGCATTTAACATATAACTACGACGAAAGAAAAAAACTACAAGTAAAACAAAAATAAAATATATATATATACATATATATACATATATAAATAAATATATATATATATATATATATATATATATATATATTTTATGTTCATCCCTTTTTCTGAGCAGTTGTTCAATTGGTATGTTTCCATCATTGGTTCTATGTCATGCAGCTTATTGAACGGATTATTAGGATCCTTTTCAGAAGGATATACATATAAAGAGAAAAAAAAATATATATTCATAATAACATTTATATACAGCATATTATATTTATGTGGAATATTCATAACAGTGGTAGTATTAATTAATAAAGATTATAACTATAAAGACGATTTTGTAGAGCTGTGTCATGTAAATAATTATAAAATGATAAAGAATATATTTAATAATAGACCATTCATATTATTATTAATTTCTTATTCATTTACATTATTATGTAGTGCTGTTTGTTGTATGTTATTACCATATTTTTGTAGGTATATAATACAGTCTAATTTTTTAATAAACTGGAGTCCCTTATTTTTTACAACATGCATGATTATTGGTATACCTCTTTGGATATATATTAATAAAATATTATCAGTTGATGAAAAGAAATATAAATATATATTAGCATCAGGTTTATTATGTATATCATTAACTACTTGTTCTTTTGTAGTTGATAAAAATGATCAAGTGTTATTTCTTTTTTTTTTTATAATTGGAGGTTTAACAACAGGTAGCTTTTTTTCTATATCAGAATCAATGAAAGGTGATGTTATCAATTATATTGAATTTTTATATGGCATAAGAAATTATACTACATATGAAGGAATTTTTATGTGTATATCAAACATAATTGCTGGCATAGGATTAAAATTTTCATTGTATTATATAAATATATTTAATGATATAAAATCAATAAATGGATATAATAAGAAACAATTTATAAGGGCAATACGATCATCCTTATGTGCATTCATATGTCTCACATTTTTTGTAATACTCATAACCATGTTTTTTTACCCTCTTGATAGATTCAACCATAAGGTAAAAAATAAAAATATATATATATATATATATATAAATAAAAGAGAAAAGAGGACATAAAATGTGGGTGAAAAAAAAAATTAAATGAAATACAAAAAAGGAAATTTCTGTTTTCTTTCCTTTTTATTATTATATATATAAATATATATGTACATATTTCATTTTGTAGAAAATATTAAATGGAATTAAAATGAGAAAAATGGGACAATGTGTTGAAGATCCATTAAACCCAGGAAAAATTTTATTACCCTTTTGTAAATTAAATAATAACACTTTAATATCGAATTGAGATTATATACATATATATATATATATATATATATATATATATATATGGACCATTTAAAATATTTATATATCAAAACTTTTTTATACAAAAAAAAAAAAAAAAAAAAAAAAAAAAAAGGCCTTATTAATTATATGTATAAAATGTGTATATAAAATATATATAATATTATATATATATATATATTTTTTTTTTATTCATGCTTTATCTGGTTTATTAATTATAAATACAAGGCGATGTTTTCTTTTTCTTCTCATGAATAAACCTTTCAATATTATTCAAAATATATTGAATTGTTAATATTTTTTTTGAATAAACACATTTTATCTTTTCTTTTTTTTTTTTTTTTTTTTGTTATATATTTATGAGAAAGAGTAAAAAAAATATATATATTTATATATCCATATGAATGCAATTCTTATTATATGATTGATGTTTTTATAATGTTGGTGTATATAACTTATGAAGAAAATATAATATTGTAAAAAAGTTCTTTTTTTATATTATATATATATATATATATATATGTGTGATCATTTATATTTAAAAGGACACCCAAATTAATAAAAAATAATTATATATTTATATATATATATATTGTTACGTGCAAGATATAAAAAAATGTAAACAATTAAAAGAAAAATATGAAATTTATAAAAAGATCTATTGAATAATAAAGTATATTAACTGATTTTATATTTGTGTGGAAATTTCTTAACGAGAAAAAGAAGAAACAGGAATTTCTTTCATACATATATATATATATATATATTTATATATTTATATATATTAATTTATTTATTATTTTATTTTTTTTTGTGTTTGAAATATTTGCTAATATTTTATAATGTGCTTCCTTCTTTTCATTTGCCTATATTTAGCAAGAGGTATATATTGTTTAAAAACATTTAAGGGTTTATCGAGTGATATTAATAGTATATATTTAAGAAATAATGTGCATAAGAAAAAGAGAGTAATTGATTGTAATTTATGTATGTTGAAGAATAAATGGCGTTTATCTTTTTGGAAGAAAAGATATGATGAAAGGCCCATTGAAGAAAAGCTAGAAGTGATACCTGTTTTCTTGATAACAAATTATAATAGTTCACCATATATATTTCAAGAAAATGAGAAACAAGTGTGTTATATGTTTCTGTGTCCATATGATGCTGAAAATATGATTAATGATATGATAAAATATAATGGTATGAAGTATAATGGTAATATAAAAATTCATAACATAACAATGAAGAAGGCATATGAATTAATAAAGGAATTTTTACAATTAGAAAAAATGGAAGGAAATAATGATGATTCAAAAAAAAAACAAAATATTTATTGGAAGCTTATATCATCAAAAAGACAATTACAGAATGCTCTATATTATTTATCTTTTACAAAGAAAAGCGAATTAATGTATCCTGTTTTTTATGCAGAAAATTTATATATTCAAAAGGATGGAATAAATATTATTCCTTTATTTTTTGACCTTGAAGATTTAAAAGAAGCTATTGAACATCACAAGGATCAAACCTTATCAAAAGGAAATTACAAAATTAAGGTGCTCAATATGGTGGATTTAATATTTACGGTAAGAATTAAAAAAAAAAAAAAAAAAAAATTAAATAAATAAATAAATAAATATATATATATATATATATATATATATATACATATATATTTAATTTTTTTTTATAGGATGATCATAAAAAATTTGGATTTGTACCCAGTAGTAAAAGTGTGAAATATCTAGATAAGTTGAATATTGGAACAAAAAAAACATACTTTTAAAATATATATAAAAGGAAATATATTTTATCGCTTTTAAGAATATATATAAATAAATAAATATATATAATATATATATTATATTTATTTATTTTAAATTTTTAATTTTTTTGTTATAAAATAATATATTGATTTCTTTTATATATGCTTTAATAATCCTTCCATTTTGAATATCTATTTTTATGTTTTTAATTTTTTTAATTTTTTTGTTTCGTTTTGTTTTCTTTTTTTTTTAACTTAAATATAATGGTATAATAAATTAAATAAATTACTATAATATTATTGTAAAAAATGCATATAAAAAAAATATACCTATATATTATACACTTTTACAAACAAGTTAATTATATATATATATATATATATTTATATATATATTTATATATTATCATTAATAAATCATTATTTAATATATTATTTATTTATAATAAAATCTTTTGTGAGTATATACATATATTTATGCGTACTACCAATAAAAAATTATAATATATAATATAATATATTATTTATATACATATATATATTTTTTTATTTTAATATATTATTTTTTCTCTTTATATTTTATATAAAAAAAAATGTTAATGATAATATGAAATAAAAAATACACTACCAAAAAAAGAAAAAAAAAATGATATCCTTATATTTGCACACACACACAATAAAAAAAAAAATAATTCTTCGTATTTTTTATGTTTTTAAAAATTTTAGCGTTTAATGATAATACAAATTGAAAGAAAAAGAAATATATAAGTTGAAAGAAAAAAGAAATAAATTGAATGGAAAATACGAATATATAAAATCTTACTACTATATATATATATATATATATATATATATATATATATATATACAATATTAATTATATTAATGATATTAATTTTATTAGTTTTTTTTTTTTTTTTTTTTTTTTTTTTTATTAATATTTTAATTTTTCTCCTTTTATAAAAAAAACAAAATTTTTATATAATTTTTACGATTATATGTATTTTTTTTTTTTTTTTTTTTTTTAAAGATACGTATTTTTTATCCTCATATATATATATATATATATATTTATTTTTTTATTTATTTATTTTTTATAAACAAGATATAGTGTATAAGAAAAAAAATTATAAACTGAAAATTAAAAATTACATAAGGTAATTTATATATATACATATTATATAAATATATACTTATGTATATGTATATATTTATTTTCTTATTTTATTTTTCATATTTTTAGTGTTAAGTCGTTTTGAAAATATTAAAAAATTACTAACGTATTTACTGATTTATAATATCCATTTTTATTCTTTTTTGTTTCAGCATCTTTGTTCAATATAAATTAACAAATAAATATATAAATATATTATATATATATAATATATATATATATATATATATATATATATATATTTCCTTATATACATACCATATCTTATCAACTCCCCTTAAAAATTGTATCTGTCGTGTGTTTTCTTGTCCTTTTTTTTTTTTTTTTTTTTTTTATTTTTATTTTCCTTATGAATAGTTGAGGACACAATGAATAATTATAATGGTAGAAAAATATTTTCAAATTTAGAAAAAAAACCAGATATGAATGATATGCTTAAAATAAAGAAATCGAGAGCAGACAAGATATTTGCATTTGACCCATCAGGTGAGAATAATAATATTATAACAAATGATAAGTATATGAATAATGTAAATAGGAATATAGATGTAGGAAATGAAAAGATGTACAGTTATAATATGAAGGATATAAATAAAAAACATCTTTTAAAAAATGATACATATAATAATAATAATAGTAATGATTTTAATAATAACGATTTTAATAAACAAATATATTATGATAAACATAATGGTAATGAAAAGAATTATATGAAAATAAAAAATATGAATGATAATAAAAATAATTATGTAGATAAAAATTATTTTGATGAAAATAATGTAATAAAAGATAGATCAAAATTTAGAAGATTAGAGACATTCAACGAAAATGACAAGATTAACAATGCATGTGCATATAATGATGTGAATGATAATATAAATAATAATATAAATAATAATACAAATAATAATAATAATAATAATAATAATCCAAATAGTAATATGCAACAAAATTATAATGAATATAAAATCACAAATAATAATGTAGAGGCTTATCCAAATAATGTAAAATTAAATTATGAGTATAATAAAAAAAACAATGAAAATTATGATTCATATGATAATTATGAGAAATATAAAAATTTTAATCAAAGGAATGTAGGATACACAAAAAATAATGAACCCAATATGAATTTTAAATATTCTAGAATTAATAGAATCAAGGGAAATTATATTTCTCCTACAGATTCAAGAGGTATTATGATATCTAAAAAAATGTCTTCAACATTTCATATGAGGGATAAAATGAATGCTCCTGTTGCTTACGATTTAAATGATAATGAAGATAATATGAATAATATTAATAATATGAACACACTAAATAGTAATAATAATAATAATAATAGTGGTATTATTAAAGATGATACTAATAAATCTATCAACAACAATATAGCAAACGCGGATTTATTAAAAAATGATAGCGTTACTAAAGATAGTTTAAATAATGATGAGTTTTTAGAAAATAATATGGAGAAACATGATATGGCACTTAATACAAATAATGAATTTGGAAAAAATAAAAATATGAATAAAAAGAATATGATGATGAATCAAAATAATTTATATATACCACATGATAAACAAATGGGAAGTGTTGTAAAATATATTGTAGATGATAAGAATACTAATATGGATGAAGAAAAAATTAGTTCTAATCATATGATGAAGTATCACAATTATGTTAATCACAATAAAGAAAGAGCAAATATAACAAATAATAATAATATGAACAATAATATGAACAATAATATGAACAATAATATAAATAATAATAACAATGATGCAGATAATGAAGGTAATAGAAAAAAGGAATATCACAATTTTTCGTTGAGTACTATTGATTCTACATATTCTAATCAGAACAATTTAGAGAAAAAATTCGGATCCAAATTTATAGATCCTCATCATCATAATATGAGAAAGGAAGCTGTGATGGATGCACCTTCTCAGAATAATATAGATTATATGGATGAAAAAAAAAAATTAGTTCATATAGAAAAAATAGAAAATAAATATAACATGATGACAAATGATACTAATAATAGTGATATTAAAAATAATGATACAAAAAAAATAAAAAATAATAATATTAATAATATTAATAATAGTAGTATAGCTGGTGGTGTTATGGGTATAGATAAAAATAATTGTAACGTAGTACCTATGGAATATGCACACTTATCTGAATATGAATATGAAAATGCAATAAAAAAGAATTATAAACAATCTTTTAAAAATGATCATATGATTCATATGGATAAACATCGATATATAGAAAAAGGAGACGTAGGTGTAGTTATGTCTAAAAATTATGAATATAATAAAAAGGAAGGTACCAAAAAAATTATGCCACAAGAATATGTTAATGATATAAATGATAATATACATATGACAAATAATATTCCTTATGGTATTAGAAAAGAAATTCTAATCAATGATAACAATAATAACAATAATAATAACAATAATAATAATAATAATAAATTACAACAAGATAAAATTATCATAAATAATATGATGAGAGATAACAAAGGTAATATGAAAAAAAATCTTCCTCATTTTGGTAGCTCACCAAAATATGATGAAAGTCAATTAAGAAGACAAGGAATAAAAAATGTAGATAAAATGGATATGAATTATAAAAATAAGAATACTATGAATTATGATAATAACGATATGATGGTAATAAAATATAATAATTCAAATGAAGAAGTACATGGAATGTATCAATTAGATGAGGCGTATGAAAATAATAATTTATATGATAATATAAAAGGTGATGTAAATATGGATAAACAATATATTATGAGAAATGAGAAAAATCTATATAATAAAAAAGTGAATTTTAAATTTATGAATGATAGGAATATGAAAAGAGCATGTCATGAGAATCTAATAAATCCTTTAAAAGAAGGTTATAAAAATAATGATTATTCGGCTTATGCTTATAAAAATTATCAGTCAGAACTTTACTCTAATATGGATAATACTCCAGAGAGGCATGAAGCTTATGATGCTTATCGAGGTGATCTTTATTTAAATGCTCAATATTCTGGTAAACAAAAATAAATAAAAAAAAAAAAAAAATAAAAAAAAAAATAAATAAAGGAATATGAACATAAATATATTTTATCAATAAAAAGAAAAAAATATTATATATATATATATATATATATGTGCAATTAAATATTTTTGTGTTTTTTTTTTTGTAGATATGGAAAAGCATGAAGATATGAGAAACTATCAAAATGGCTACCCCTATGATACTCAAAATGGTAATATTAAAATTATATATATATATATATTTATTTATTTATTTATATATATTTATTTTTTATTTTTTTTTTTATTTTTTTCTTTATCCTTTTGATGCAGAAAAAGGAGCTCTGACGATTATACGACTTCCTGCAGAGAATAAGAAACAAGTAAAAAAAAAAAAAAAAAAAAGTGTAGAAGATAGTAGAAAGTCATTAGTAGATATGTATAGTTCAGCTATTCCAATTAGTGATAATGTAGATCCTAATGTATTAAAGGCTTTATCAAAAAATGAAAATTTAGATGAAAAAGTTTATGCATTAATACCTAAATCAGTAGTAGAAATAAATGAATTTGATGAAATTACACATGTAACTTTAAAATCACCATCTCCACTTTTTGTTAATCAGAATATGAATGTAAAACAACATATTGTTACAACAAATTATTATAAGCATGAGGACATTCCAAACATTGCTTCATGTGTAGTTCCATTATCTGATGAATCATTAAAGGGTATAAGATATATATATATATATATAAATGATAATATAAAATTGAATGATACATCATATTGTTATTTATAATAACATGTCACAAAAAATTATATACGTAAATTACAATATATATATATATATATATATATATATATATATATATATATATGTATAAATATACGTTTTAAATTTTTTTCATTTCAGAATCTTTAGAAAAATCAAAAGAATCCTTAAGTGGCGGAGAAAACGACAAAAATGTAAATATATATTTTTATATACTCAACAATTATATATATGAAAATATATAAATATGTATATATATTATTATATGTATGTATATATATATATATATTTTTTTTTTTTTTTTTGTAGCTCAAATCCATTATCAGGGGAAACTCTCTTAGAAATAAGAATGGCTCGTCGCTCAGTGTCAAATTTAGATTGTCAGACAATGAAGAAAAAAACATGCAAACAGAAAAAGATGATTCTGTTGAAAAGATGAAAGAATTAAATAAAAAAATAGAGGAGCATATATTATCTGATGAATTGAAGAATTTAAAGATCGATAGAGATGTAACAGAAAGAAAAAGAGCATCCATATTTGATGATTCCAAAGCAAAACCAAGAAATGAAAAGAAAAATGAAACAAATAATAAAATAGTGTTAGATTCAAATAAAGTAAAGAAAGCAACCGAAATTAAATTAAAGAAAATTCAACAAGTTACAGGATTATTAGAAAAATATGATATACCTAATCCTTTTGAGAAATATTATAAGGATTCTATAGATTATTCTCAGTTAATGGGTCAAAATAATAATGCAAAGCTTTTGAATTTAGCATTAACGGTAATAATATATAACTGATATAATAATACATTATTTAATGAATATATAAGATATATTCTTTGTTTAAATGTATTGAATATTACATATGAATATAATTTTTTTTTTTTTTTTTTTGAAGGTGTCAAATAATTATTACAAGTTCATTGTTAAAAGTTTGGAGAGAGCTGAAATTAAAGAAGTGTTTAATGAGAAGAGAAAGAAAATGATGTTGAAATTAATATCTTTATTAGGAAATCAAATAAATAATGAGATAAAGAAGAAATTTTTTGAGGCAAATGCAATGGAACCATCGAAGGAAGAGGAATTGGTAAGATGAAGGGAATAAAACAATAATAAGATGAATACATTATATTGTGCATATATAAATATAAATATATATATATATATATATATATTTATTTATTTATTTATTTATATTTATTTTTAGAAGAAAGAATATGATGTAAAGTCCAAAATGAGCGATAAAGAAAAAGAAATAAAAATTGAAGAACATAATTTAATATGCGAATATTGGGAAAAACAAAGTGAATGTATGAGTATGCTAATAGATGAGTGGAATAAAATTTCAGATATACTTGAATCCATCAATATTGATCCCAATAATATTATGAGTTCTTTATTATCATTATATGGAGAAAAAACAGTTAACGATTTTCATCTATCTCTTGACGAAATAAAAAAAGCTAATGTTGAATTAAATGTAAATACTGATGATATAACAATACCAGAAATTAATGATGCAGATATAAATAAGTTTGATCCTTCGAATATGACCATATTAAATTTAATAGAGGTAAAAAAAAAAAAAAAAAAAAAAAAAAAAAAAAAAATATGATACATATAAATGTATATGTGAATGTATAAACCTTTGTGTATATTATGAATATATCTTTTTTATATTAAAAAATTGGAGTATCACCAAATTATTATATAATATAATATAATATATATATATATATATGTATTTTATTTTATTTTATTTTGAAGGATATAAATTGGGATATGGATTTGGAATATTCAATTAACCAAATTAGAGAAGATTGGAAAAATGAAAATAAACAAAATAAAAAAATTATACAAAAGAAGGTAATACAAATGATAAGAAATATATATATATATATATATATATATATATATATATTTATAAACATTTACATATTTCATATATTTATATATTTTTATATATATGTAGATTATTGAAGGTATTAAACACAGAATGGGATTACTAGATTACCTGAACAAAGTAGAAATAAACTTAAACGCCTTTGCAAAAATTATCGAAGGAAGAATGATATCAAATGATGACGTTAAAAGTCAATTATTATCTATGAAAGATATGAGTGAAGAAGGATTACTTTCAAAACTTTTAGAAAATTTGAAATGTAATAAAATGGATATAAATGCTGAATCTTTTAAAACACCAACTTCTTTTTTTGTTTCTCATCACTTACCTATGACAGTGTGTTCTTACAGTGACAATTCAAATATTGATGAATTAAAAGATATGAATGAAACTAATAGTAATGCTGATATTAAAGATGATGAAAAAAAAATTCCTGATGAAAATGATGCCATAGATGATGAAAATAAAAATGAAGAGAAAGATTAATCACAGATCACAGTATGATAATCTTTAAGAATTTTATATATTACTAAAGGGTTGTTATACACACATATGAATATATATATATATATATATATTATATATATGTATATTTTTTGGAGGTTATATGCTTACATTAACTGTGTAATTTTTTTTTTCTTCTTCTTTCCATAATATTATATATATATTATATATATATATTATGCTCCTACATTTTTGTATCGTGTTGTATTTTTTGTAATTTTTTTGCATTTTTTTTTAAAAATAATAATTATTTTTATTACATATTTAATTTATTTCTTATTTTTATTATTTTTTTTTTTTTTTTCATACTTTTTAATTCTTATATTTTTAGTGTGCCTATTCTTTCTTCCTTTCTTATTTATATATATTTTTTTTTCTCCTGGAAAATAAAAAAAAAATTAAAATAATCTATCACATATATTGTAATAACTTTCAAGTTTTGAATAACGTTTCTTTTATATTTTGATAAAATAAAAGAAAATTTGAAAAAAAGAGTTTTAAAAAGGTTATAATTAAAATGTCAGGTATTCACAAATAAATAGAATATTAATATATATTATATGGTAAAGGAGAAAAGCATTATATTTCCAGGAATAAGATAAATATATATATATAAATATATAAATAAGTATTTATTTTATTTTATTTATTTTATTTTTTGGAATAAAACAATATTATATTATATATATATATAATAAAATAATTTATTGATATATAATATATAATTATTTAAAGGAATAAAAATGAAAACTTGAAAATAAATATATAGGTAAATATATATTATATATATAATATATTAATAGTATCATTAGGCTAATATATTTTTTAATATTTTTTACTATATACATATATAATAATATACTATATATTTTGTATATATTTGTTATTTTTTTTTTATATTTATCTTCTGACTTATGATATATATATATAATTTAAAATATAATATGCCAAAATTTTCTTTTTCTTTTATCTGATTTGCTTTTTAATATAATTTAAAAAGAGATAAAATAAAAAATTATGTTCTATATAAGTACATATTTTTTTATAAAATTTTAAATTTTATAAGCTCTTAGGAACGTTTGGAAAAAAATATAAAAAATATAATATATATATATATATATATATATATATAACAAAAGATATAATATTATGAGACCATGAAAAGTTTTTCTGTTGAAAATATTTCATCTCAGAATTTGATGAAATCATCAGTTCAAAGGAGCATAAAAGCAACGGTATATTTCTTTTTTTTGATTAAATGAATAAACCATATATTAAGCATAATATATATATATATATATATATATATATATTAATATATTTATTATTATTTTATTTTATTTTTTTTTTTTTGTGAAGATATTAAAACAATATCCCAAGTTGGAAGATCATATTGAAAATATTTTCCCAAAAAAGGGTTCCTTATTTTTAGGAAAATGGTAATAAAAATATATACATATATATATATATATATATATATATATATATATATATATATATATATATATATATATATATATGTATGTATATATGTATGCTATATATTTTTTAAATGTTCATATGATATGTATAAATAAACCTATATGTGTACTTATTTTTTTTATTTTTTTAGTATTAATCATGTTACGGTTATTCTTGGAAATAATGAGCTTTTATTTTTCCAAATAAGAAATGGACCATGGATACCAAATTTAAAATTAGTACACAAATGTAATAATATATAAAATAAATAAATATATATATATATATATATGTATATGTTTTATATTTTATATTTTTTTTTTTTTTAAAGATCCTTTTATGATGCCTCAAATACAAGTTGATAAAGGAGCAATAAAACACGTACTAAGAGGTTCCAATATTATGTGCCCTGGAGTAACATCTCCTGGAGGCAAACTTGATGATGTTGAAGCAAATACAGTTGTAGTAAGTGGAATAATATAATACATAATTATATTATATATATATATATATATATATATATATATATAATTATATTTATATTTACAATTTTTATAGCAAATAAGAGCAGAAGATAAAGAATTTCCTTGTGCTGTAGGAATTACCACAATGTCATCAAAAGAAATGTAAGAATAATTATACATATAAATATATTGTGTACTTTTATGAGTTATATATAATTTATAATTATTATGTACACATTTATATATTCATAATTATTTATTTATATATCTTATCATATTTTTTATTTTTTCTTATAGTATTGAAATAAATAAGGACATGTGTATTGAGAACATACATTATTTAAATGATGGATTGTGGAATTTTAAAATAGAAACTTAAACCAATAAATTGTCATATATATTTTATAAGTATAATTATAAATTACAAAAAAAAAAAAAAATATATAATATCAAAATATTTAAACGTTAAAAATATTTAACCATTTTTAATGTACTCATTTGTTATACGCATTCCTTTTTTTTTTTTATAATATTAAAATGTTCACATATATATATATATATTATATATGTATGTATTAATAATATCATATTACATTTTTAATATGTAATATATTATTGTTTCTGTATTATAACTTATATATTGTTACATATAATGAAATTATATAAAGTTATTTTTTTTTATATATATAATAATATTTTTTTTTTTTTTTTTTTTTTTTTTTTTTTTTTTTTTTTTTAAATATTTACCAAGTTCATATAACATTTGTATCTTTTTTATTTTTCTTTTAAAAAAAAAAAATAATAATAAAATTATAATAAAATAAATTTAATGAATTGAAAATATTAAATAAATACCAGTAATTTAATTATGATAATATTGAAATATATATATAAAATTATATATATTAAATATGTATTTTTAAATATTTATAATTATAATAAGTATCAATAATTCAAGAATTAATAGTTATGACGGCGTAGCCTAATGGATAAGGCGTCGGTCTTCGGAACCGAAGATTGCGGGTTCGAGTCCCGTCGTCGTTATTTCAAATAAAAGTTTAAAAGTATTTCCTTATAATTATAATAAATTTGAACAATTAATAATTAATATATATATTAATATTTGAATGTAATAAAAATAATATATATTAATAGAATACAATATAAAATATATTATGTTAAAAAAATAAAATTATTTTTAAATATTAAAGCATAACACAAAAATATATATATATATATATATAATATATACCATTTGTGATATTTTTTTATAAAATTTATTAGCTTTTTATTTTATTTATTTAAATTTTTTTACAATAATTTTTTTATATCTTTTTATTAATTTATATTATTATTTTATACATATATATAACTATTTTTTAAAATGGTTAATTATATGTTTAAAAAAAAGAAAAATTACTAAAACAAAATGGACAGTTATAAAATTGTATCACATAAAAAAAAAAAAAAATATATTTAATGAAACAATTAAAATATATATATATATATATATATATATATATAATATATGCAGTATCATTTTGGAGATTTTATTTTTTTATTTTCTTCATTTTTTGTAATTTATTAATAAATGCATAGACATCTTCATTGTAGACATTCATTTGCATGAATGCGTTAGCCTAAAAAAAAATAAAAAAAAAATAAAATATAATATAATATAATATTAAATGTATGAATGAATATATAAAAAATATTATATATTTTTGCACAGCATATATAAGTATATATATTCACATATATATATTTATATTTCAACTTTGTTACCATTTTTTGGAGGGGAAGATATGATAATTTTTTTATCTCAAAAATGGATAGATTAAACAAATGCAACGATATTGTAGAATACTTGTTCATTTTTAATGAGCCGAATGATGTTATGAATTTATATATACTATGTATATCAGTAAATAATTGTGTTTGTTTATTTAAATAAATTTCAAGTTTATCAAAAAATAATTTAGATATAAATAAATATTCTTTTGATGAATAATATAATTTCTTATCATATTTCATAATATTTTTATTTGAAAATATTTGATGACCATTATATAATTTTTCATTATATATATGTGTATAATCGTCTTTTTGATATATGCTAATTAAATCATTTTGTTTATTGTTTTCATCTGAAGCACGTATATATGCTTCGGATAGCGCTACACAAATATTTGCTAATTCTGAATATTTAAATTCTTCTAAAAAAATTATAGATAATTTTGATAATACTATTAATAGATCATATTGTAATAAACAATTACCTTTAATAAGAGAATATATAATTGAACATAATAATGTAGGATTGATATGTTGGCTGAAATATTTTTTTAGCCACATTTCAAATTTATGTATCTCTTGATATATATTCTGATGTATATTAATATAATTCTTATCATAAAATTTACTGTTAATATGTATATTATTATTATGTAAAAATATATTATTATTATGTAAAAATATATTATTATTATGTAAAAATATATTATTATTATTTTTATCTATTGTTTCATTTTGCTCATATTTTAATAAAAATACACACGCATCATTAACATTATTTTTTTTTTTTTGTTCCGTCGTGTCTTCATTCTTTTCAACATCAGTCGAATGAATATCATCTTTTTCTTTTTGTTGTTCAAATAGATTATTCTTATATTTTTGCATAAAATCGTTGTGGTTGTTCTTATTATATATTACATAAAAAATAAGTTCTGCTTGTTTTAAAGTTTTATCATCAAATGTGTTATATGAAACATCGTTATATTTATATTCATTTAAAATGTGTATGTAGTTCATATATTTATTATATTGATAGTGATGAGAATTATAAATATTATTAAAAAGGTCATTATCTAAAGAATTATTGTCTACATTATTATTATTATCTATATTATTATTTTCATTCTGCTCCTTATTGTTAATTCTTTTGTCTTGTAGAAATGGATATTTTGTTATTAAAGAATTATATATAGTATGACAAAGGTTATTAAAAAATGAATCCATATGTTGAGAACTTTTTGTATATGCCTGAATAAGCATAGATAATTCTTGAAGTGTATATTCATTAATAAATTGAGAAGCATTTTTCCAAATATTGTTTAATAATTTATTATTTATTAATCCAATATTAACATATGCATGTATAATCATAACTAATTGTTGAGGCTGAAAAGAATTGATATGGTTAAGACTTTCTTGTGTAATAATATAAAATAATTTTTCATGTAATATACAAGCATTATTAAAAGAATTAGCAAGAACACTTAGATGTCTAGGTGTTAATTGATATGATTTTTTTATAATATAATCTGCTAATAATAAGAATAAAGATAAATAATTAGATTGTTCCGCATTTTTAAATTTACTATATGCATTACTTAATGATACTAATTGATCTAATGAAAATGAAGAGATATTTTTTTCTATTTCTATTTTTAAGAAATTAAATATTTCTTTATTAAAAAAATGAACTCTTGCACATGCATTACATACATAATGAATAGAATCTGCAGAAGAAGAAAAATGTTCTTTTCTTTCATTTAATAAATAATTACAAATCTTTTCAATAAAATTATGAATAAACATTTTATTGGATGGTGTATATAAAGAAGAGGCATAATTACATATTACACAAATATTTTTAAAATCAAAAAGGTCTATTTTTTTTAATATATCTGAACATAATAGTTTTAAATTATTTATATTATATGGTAATAATAGAGATGGACATTTTGAAAAGAAATTCAAGACATATAAAGAACCATAAATAGAAAATTTCATATTTCTTTTAAAATATTGATGTAATAATAAATTAATAATATCTATATCATTCATATTTATTTTAAGAAAGCATTTCAAAATGATACCTATTTCACAAGTATTGAAATGATGGCTATATTCTTTTATATTATTTTTAATTGAATGAAATATATAATTCTCATTATCACATTTGTTATTATTATAACAATGAAGTTGATTCTGATATGTATTATTTATATTATTTATATTATTATTTATATTATTATTTATATTATTTATATTATTTATACTATTATTTATATTATTTATAATATTGTCCTTGTTTGTCATGTTGTGTGTTTTGTTTTTATTATTATTATTATTTTTTTTTATTTCAATACTATATCTCATTAAACTTTTAATTATCTCATTTTTTTTAGTAATATTATAATTTAAAATAATATCTGAAATATTTTTATCAATGTTATTATATTCTTCTCTTTCTAATTTATTTTTTTCTTCTATAGCTTCAGTCATATCAAAATATACTTCATCAAGGATTTCTAAATGATACTTTTTTTCATGTCTGGTCCTAGGTTGATGTAATTCACCAAATCTTTTCTTTCCTGTTTGATAATATTTAACTAATATCTTTTCATTTTTTAAAATCGCATGATTTATTTTATATCTTATGACATTAAACTGAAACCATAAAACCATTAGAATATTTATGAACAAGTTAAAATAAAATTTAAATGTTAAAATTAAAAAGATATATAAAGGTTAAAAAGGGTGATTTTTCTTCAATTTTTAGAAATCTACATAAGCTTAACTAAAACATTATGTTGTTACAAAAATAAAATATATTTATATATATATATATAATATATATATGTATTTGTATATATATATTTTATATTATTATATCATTTAATATCTTTAATTCTTCAATTTTGCTTTTTTTTTCCTTTTTTTTTTTTTTTTAACAAAATATTATAAAATAATGACTTAATTTTTATTTTTTTATAAATATAAATATAAATAAGTCAGAAATATATTATACTAATAAATAATATATATATATTATATAACATGGTTAAAATAAAATAAATAATTTTCTATTTTATTTATATACCTATATTAAAAATAGAAATTATATTTATGAATAATAAGTTAAAATGAAGTCACACATATAATATATATATATATATATAATTATTATATATATTTTTATAAAATTTCACCCTATTTTTTATGTAACACTTTTAGCGTCATACATATAATTTGTTTATAGAAATGTAAGAACATAAATAAAATGAAGATATATGTTTATATACATATTATATATATTTTTATATTATATAAAAATTTGTTCTTATTTTATTTAATTATATTTTGTATTTTTTTTTTTTTTTTTTTTTTTTTGGAAATAACAATTTGGGTTCATAATATTTTTTACCTTCCTAATGTAAAAAAACTAAATAAAATATGATCATATATATAATATATAATTCGCATTATATATTTTTTTATAGAAATGATGAATTTTGATATGTTTTATGTTTTTTAATTCTCTATTATAAATTTGTTAATATTTTAAATTATTTTGTATACACATCAATTTAAATATTATCTTAAAATTATCTTAACCTTTTTAATATATTTTTTTTCTTGTGTGTTATTATATGTGTATTACATAATTTTAATATTCTTCTCAAATTATTTTATTGAACGAAACATATAAATATTATATATACGAGAATAATAATTTATATAATTTACATTTTTTATATTATTATTTTATTTTATTTTATTTTTTTTTTTTATGAATATAAGATGATACGTATTATTTTGAATATTTATAATATATAATTACATATTATGTGTAAAATGTATAAATAAATATATTTATATGTTTCATATTTTATTTTTGTGTTATTGAATATTTTTATTAAATATAATGAATTAATATAAACTCATTATGTGTATTAATTAGTTTTTTTTTTTTTAACTTTTAAGATATCACCATATTGATATAAGAATAATTTAATGTTTATATAAATAAATATATATATATATATATATATATATATATATATATATATATATATATATATGTGATGAATTTTATTTGTGAACAATCTTGAAAATTATGGAAGTAAGGAAAGAGAAAAAAAAAAAAAACACATGTAATTTAAAAGATGAGGAGAAAAAGAAAACGTCCAAAGGATTTAATGAAAAAACTATAATTGGAGATAAGGGGAGTGATATAAAAAAGAAAATCGAAATAAAGAAAAAAGATAACAATGATAATAAAAAGGAAAAGAACAGAAGTAATGATAATAAGAACAGTTTTTATAATTTAGACAAAAAAATGAGTAAAGTTGATGAGGAGAACAGAATAAAAGAACAAGTTAATAATAAAGATAATATTTCAACTGATAATATGAAAAATAAAAACAATAATGATGATAATGATGAAATAAAGAAAAAAAATTATAATAAATTAAGAAGAAAATTAAAAAATCTGAATTATAAAGAATATTTATGTGTCTTATGTACACCTCTTGTTCAAATAATTTTTGATGATTTGATTCAAGCAATTCATAATTTTCAAAAATTATCAGATAAGTATGAAGAATTACAACAAAAATATAAAATATTAAAAAATGAAGAAATAAGAGAAGGAGATGAAAAAGAAAAAAAAGATGATATAAATGGGAAAGCAAAAATAGTGGAAGATGACAAAGATGAAAACCATACTAAAGATTATAATAATAAAAGGAATGACAACACTAATGTTGATGGTAACAATAATGATAGTGGTAATAATCCTTTATTGTGTGAAATATATGAAAACAAAATTAAAGAACTTAATAAAAGACTAGATGAAGAATGTAAATTAAAAGAACAATATATTTTAGAAAATAAAAAATTAGAAATATCCTTAAATATTATAAAACAAAATAAGAACAAAAAACATAATGAAGATGAAAATGATACATCTAGTTATGAATTATCATTTAGTGATACACATGATTCAAATTATAAACCTATGACATCATATGACGATATTGAATTAGAAAGAAAAAAAAAAATATATCAAAAAATGGGTAAAAAGATATTGAAGAATAAACAGTCATCTATAATAAATGATCATACCTTATCTCTGGGAAAAGAATTATCATATTATAAAAATCTGTGTAAGGAATTTAAAGTTGAGTTGGATTTATTAAAAAATAATCAGAAGGGGGATAGCACTACACAAATGGAAGATACTATTGTCCAAGGTGATAAAATATATATATATATATATATGTTACGTGTTTTTATATATATATTATATATATATATATTTTTTTTTTTTTCCCTTTTATTTATAGGTAATGATAAATCTTTTGAGGAAAAGGACCAAGAAATAAACTATCTGAAAGAAAGGCTGCATGAATATGAAATTGAAATTCGTAAGCTCAATGAGCTTCGATTAATAAACGGAGTTAAAGAACAAAAAATATTGAGAGATAATGAATCATTATCTGAAAGTATGATAAACGAAAATTCTCAAAATTTTCATAATTATCAAAATGAAAAGAATGACGAAAAAACATACAGCATGGATGATAATAATAATAATAATAATAATAATTGTTCTCATTGGAAATGTTCAAAAAATGATAGTTCTACCTATGATGTTGACAACTTCAATAAAATTATAAAATCAAAAGACAATGAAATTTTTCATCTAAAAAATCAAGTTGTACTGTTAGAAACACAATTAGAAATAAAAAATGACGATGAAAAAAATTTTAATGAAATATATAATGGAAAGATAAAGGGAGATAATAATATATATATTAATATGAACAAGTCAGGCGAAAGTTATAGTTCTACTAAAGAGGGAGAAACTTTCGAAGATGATGTAGAGAAAAGAAAAAGTGGAGAAAATATAATAAATGATAAAGACAATAAAATGAAGAACATGCAAGATGAATATAAAGCATATTTTGAATTAGATGAATTACGTGTTGATATGAAATTAAAAGAAGAAAATATTGAAGAATTAGAAAAAATAATATTAAAATTAAAAAAAGAATTAAAAGAAGAAAGAAGAAAAAGTGAGAAATATGAAAGAAAATATAATGAAGAAAAGAGCGAGCTAGCTATATTAAAAGAAGAAATGAATTCATTAGAAAAACAAATTGAAGTTAAACAAAGTGAATTTGATTTAAATAAAAATACAATAAATAATTTGAAATTAGAATCTGCTGAATTTAATAATATTATATCATGTTCAAATGAAACGAAAAAACATCTAACAGATTATATACATAATTTATTGAATAAATTAAGTGAATGTAATGAAAAAATGAATGAATTAAAAGATATGAATATTTTGACAAATCAAAAAATAGAAGGATATAAAAATGAAATAAGAAAATTAAAAACTGATTTGATCGATTCAAATAATCAAGTAGATGAATTTGCAACCCTTTTAGATAAAAAAGATGAAGCAATAGAAAATTATAAATGTAAATTAGAAAATTTAAATAAAGAGTATTCAAATATAAATATGAAATATAATGAAATATTAAAAGATAATCAAAATTTACAGATTCAGAATTCTTCTAATAATGCAAACAGTACATTAATTATTCAACAGTTACAACAAGAAATAGATATATTAAATATAACAAATAATCATTTAAAAAAAGTAGAAGAAGATTATAAGATAATATTACAAGAGAAAACAATAATTGAAGATGCAGCTATAAAGATACAAACAGAATTAAAAAAGTCAGTGGAGAAAATAAAAAATTTGGAAGTTTATATACAGACATTATCTGTCGAAATAGGAAATATAAAAAAACAAAGAGATGATTCATTAGATGCACTAACAAAAGTAGCCATTGATAAAACACAATATGAAAATGAGTTAATACAAAGTAAAAATATTATATATGAATTAAAAAAACAAATAGATGAGTATCAAAATAATGCAAGATTTGTTGAAAATAATATTACTGAGATTAGTAAAATACATATTAAAAAAGAAGAAGAATATACATTATTAAAAAATGAAGTAAAATCTTTAAGAGAAAATTTAAATGAAAAAAATATTAAATTACAATTACTAGAAGAGAAAGAAAAAAAATTAGAACAGAATCATATAGTATATAATAATTTTCATTTAGAAGCTCAAAAGAAATATAATTCATATGAAAAAGTTATTGATAATTTAAAAAGAGAAATAGATGAATTGAATATAAATAATAGTGATAATATAGTAATAATTGAAAAATTAAAGGAAGAATTACAACGAGAACAAAATAAAAAATATAATATCAATTATGATTATGTAGATGGTTTTATGGATAAGCAAATGGATATATCACTATCTTCTAATAAATATGATAATAATAATAATAATAATAATAATAGTAGTGTTAAAGTTCAAAATCTTGACAACACATATGATGTTAGAAATATTAAACATGATCATAAAAATATTGTTAGTGATATAAATGGAATCAATCACAAAATAGATGGTGATACACAAAGGAAGGAACAAGAAAATATATATAATAATATGCAAAATGAAGAAAAGACCATTTATAAAGAAGATGACAATAATAATTTAACATATGAATATAATGATGATTTTAATATTTTTATTAATTCAAATAAAACTAAAGTTAAGAGTAAAACAAAAAATAATATAGATATAAGAGAAAATAAAGAAAATGTGGAAAATTATGAAAATGATTCTATAAAAAATGAAGGACATGTTGATGAAAATAAAGAAATGAAAGAAGAATTGCCAAGAGAAAAAAAAAAGCTAGATACACATTTTGATAATGTATGTGTAAAGAAAGAAGATATTAAAAATAAAGATACAAATGATAGTAAAAATATAAAAAAAAATTATGATAAGAATGAAGAAGACCTACTTCATAGTACATCTAGTGATATGTCATCTTATCTTGGAAATAATGATATATCTTTATTTAGTAGTGCAAAATTAAAAAAAATGTTTAATCTTAGTCATACATATAATAAAAAAAATAATGCAGACAATAAAATGGATAGTGTGAGCAAATTGAAAGTTGTGAATAAAACAAATACAAATGATGATATCTCTAATAGTAAGAAAAACAAAAATGATTATTATGATGATATGGCTTATGATTTGAAAAAAAATTGGACATATAATAAAGGAGAGAAAAAAAAAAGGGGGCAAGAAAATAAAGAATATATAAATAATGATATAAAAGGAAATGATAATCACATAATGATAGATAAAAAAAATATAAATAAGGATTCTATAAATAAGAGGGATAGTATGATAAAACCTATCAATATGAAGAAAAAATATAATTTGGATAGTTCATTTATTGATACTATTGATAAATCTATATATAAAAATAATCAAAAGGATAATTTAGAGAGTCAAATTACAAGTGATGAAGAAAATGATGAGAAATTTCCATTATTTTATGTTGAAGAGAATAAAAATAGAAATAAAAATAAAAGGGATACACAAAATAAAGGGGATACACAAAATAAAGGGGATATACAAAATAAAGGGGATATACAAAATAAAGGGGATGTGTCTAATTTAGAAGACGAATTTGATGAAGATATGATGGTGAAGGGTGTAATAAATATGAACGACAATAAAAATAATAATAATAATAATAATAATTTATCTAGATATCATTCTAGAAATATAAACAAACTTTCTAGACAAAATAATGATCAAAATAATAATTATGTAAATAATAAAATTACAGATAGTAATGTAAGAAATAAATCCTATGATGAGAAGAATAAGAAAAAAAATTACAATTTTATTTCTCAAACTAGTTATGAAGCTAATAGTAATAATAGTAGTATTGTTTTATTAGATTCTTTAAGTTCAGATATGGGACCTAACATAAGTGTTGATAAATATAATCAAACTAAAAATAAGGAAATGATAAATAATAGTCATCATAATAATAACAATAATAAGGGTTCTAGGAATGAATATAATAATGATCTATATAGTTCAAATGATTATAATAATATAAAAAAAGGTACTTTCCTAATAAGTGATAATTCTCATGGTGTTAAAATGAATACATATGATAATAAAGATAATAAAAATAAATATACATATGATAATAATTATAAGATGAATAAAACAAATAGTAAAATGGATAAATCGTATGAGAATAAAAAAAAATATACAAATATAAAAAATAACAACAACAATAATAATAATAATTATAACTATGATAAGTATGATAATTATGATAATTATGACAATGTGTATAATAAAGCAGTAATAAGAAATGAACCCGTTATATCTAACAAGTCTAAAATAAAAAAGGATTTATATAATAAATATATGGATGTTTTAAAAAGTTTAAAAAGTGAAGAAATGGATGCTTCAGTTAATACAACAAATAATAAAACTATCGATTTTACAAATGATTTTACAAAGACACAAGAAAATTCAACATCAATATTATCATCATCTAAAACACTACAAAAAGATAGTTTACTGAGTAATCTTTCTAAATTTAAATTTAATGAGGAGCTTCATGAATATTCCTGTGATCCCTTAACAATTATTAAGCCTATTGAGGAATCCAACCGAGATTATTTTGAATAATATAAAATATGTATGACTCAAAAAAATTATAAATAAATACAAACATAAAAATATATATATATATATATTTAATATATTATGTATGATGACATGTCAAATTTATGTACTCAAGCAATTATACAATTTGTTTGCTAAGTTTATATAATATCTTATCTTTTGAATTTTACGTTCTAAAATTATCTTGTTTTTAGTTTTTTTTTAAATGATACACATATATGTATATATTTATTTATTTATTTATTTTCTTAATATATAAGTTTTATTTTATAAAAAAAAAAAAAAAAAAAAAAAAAAAAAAAAAAAAAGTCCATATATTCTTATCTATTTCTTAAATTCTTCTTTTATTTCTTAATAAAATGTTTAGTTACATATAGATATATTTTTTATGAACTATAAATTTTATATATATGTGTAGGCATATTATGTTTTTATTTTTTTCAATAAAAATAATAAACATGTGCTTTTATATTTACTTATACTGTTATAAAGGTTACCATAAAAAAGGAACTTTATTCTTGCATTTCATGTTCAAATATTTGTCCTCATCATTAAATGATCTGTTTATGACTTTTAATTTTATAATTATAAAATAATTCAGAAAAATATATAAATATATATATATATATATATATATATTTATATATTGTAAAAGCAGTTAAAATTACAAAAATGAAATTTTTAATAAAAATTTTATTTATACATAAATAAATATATATATATATTTATTTATATTTATATTTTTATATTAAAGAGCAAAAAAGAAATACATACATTATATATTATTAAACTTTATATAAACAAATTATAATTTATAACTTAAGAATAATAAAAAAAAAAAAAATTAATATATGTATGTAGATTAATGTATGTATTTTATGTATTTAATATGTACATATGGTTGTTAATAATATATATATATATATATATATATATATTTATATAATAAAAGGGTTGCATTCAAATAATTGATATAAATTATTTTTATGAGAATTTAAAAAAATAATAAATAAAAAAATAATAATATAATTAAAAAAGATAAAAGGAAAAAAGCATAAGGTGTTACATATCAAAAAAAAAAAAAAAAAAGAAAAAGAAAAGAAAATATATTTATATATTATACTTTATAAATATACCTTTATAACTTCAAACATATATATATATATATATATATGTGTGTGTGTGTTTTTTTTTTTTTTTTTTTTTTTTTATTTTTATTTTTTCTTCATATTGGTTTCATAACGTCCCTTTGACATAAAGGACAATGTCTTTTTTGTGATAGCCATTTTTTAGCGCATTTGGTATGGAAATTATGTAAACAATTTAATTCCATGATTTCATCTTTTTCTATAAAATCTGATAAACATATAGAACATGATTCATTTTTTAATTTCCTTGTTAAGCAATATTTAAATGTTGTAATTTCTGAGAAAAAAGTTTTGGGTACTCCTTTTTTTTTTTTGGGTATATTTTGATGATAAGGAAAGAAAAAACAAAACCATATAATTGTAAAGAATACACGGAATATACATGATAATATAATAGTCCAAGATATAAACCATAAGTAAAAATTCTTCGTATGTTTTCTAGTTACAACCATAACTACAGTACCAGTTATGAACCACAAATAATTTAGGAGGCTGAATCGTTTGCTAAGTTTCCAACCTTTAGAGCTGGTAAGTCTTCTCAATCTAATAAAAAAATAAATAATAAATAATAGATATATGTATATGTATATGTATATGTATATATATATATATATATATATATATATATATATATATATATATATATATATTGAATGATTTAATATATTATAATTTATGTTGATAAAAAATAAATGACTTGTTTAAAAACAATTTTATTCTTACGCGTGTATGTGCATTCGTTCATTTTCGCTTTTATATTTTCTTAACAAAAAATATAAGAAAAATCTAACAGGCGCTTGTATTAATTGTAAGATACTATTTATAACAATCCACCACCTCAAAATATCATTACATGAACAATCTTTCCAATATATAAGTAAGTAAGTTAAATATGGAAAGGATGTACTTAAACTTATTATTGCTGATATAAGATTTATCCTTTCAATAAAATATAATGAATCACTTGGAGCCGTGGCTATTATATCCATAATTGGATCGGCATTATTTTGCATTTCTTGATCTGAAGCGGTCATGTAATTTTTTACATACTATAAAAAGGAAAAATAAAAATATATATATATATATATATATATATATATATATATGAATAGACAAAAAGCACATTAAAATAAACATATATTTATTTTTAATTTCATATATTAATAAAAAAATTAACAAATTGTAGAAAATTATTTTTTCTATTTTTTATATTTTTTTTTACTTTTTATATTTTTTCTATATTTTCTTTTTTTTGTATTCTATTTTTTAGACTTACGTCAGATGTGTTTATATATAATCTTCTAAAATAACTACGTATTCCATTTTCCTCTTCTACCATTTTTTTTTATTTTTTTTATAAATGTATTTGTAATATGTGGAAATGTGTATATTTAAATATATATATATATATATATATATATTTTCTTATCTGGAAAAAAAATTAAAAAATAATAATATACATTAAAAGAGTTTAATTTTATAATCATTTCATAATGTTATAAATTCAAATTAGACTTTACATATTATATATATATAAATATATATATATTATATATATTATGATATATAAGATGGATGATATTTAAATTTTGCACACGCATATAAAATTAGGACATATACAAAAATATATTCACAATATTTTTATATATTAATGTTATTCTTATACAATTCTTCTTTTCATATATTTTTGTTTGAGAAAATAAATACATACATAAAGTACTTACCAAAAATTTTCAAAAATTATAGTATTAAGTACTATGGATAATATTTGAAGAAAAAAAAAAAAAAAAAAAAAAAAAAGAAAGAAAAAAAAAGTGTTATTTATTTCTTCCTTCCTTCTTCCTTCTTTTTTTTTTTTTTTTTATATTCTTATTTATTTTTTTCTTTTTTCTGGATTGTTTGTTTGTCCTCTTTCCTTTTTATTGAGATATTATATATTATTTCGAATTATTGTTTTATATTCAATGACATTATATATATATATATAATATATATATATATATTATATATCTTCTTAATTATAATATTTTTGTAAAAAAAATAAAATTATATATGAATAAATACATAAACATATTTTATATAAATATAATATATATTTATATATTTTATTACATTTATAATAAACGAAAAAAAAAAAAAAAAAAAAAAAAAAAAAATCATATGAATATAAAAATAACCAAAGAAACATAAAAATATAATATATTTTATATATAATAATATATTTTATTATAATTGTACTTTTTATAAATATAAATTTTCTACAAACGATTTTTATTTTTTCAATATATAATTTTTTTGCAATAAAAATATATATAATTTTTATGGCATTGAAAAATATAATAATATATTTAAATTATATATATATATAATATATTATTATATAAAATTAAAAACTTTCTGTTATATTATTTAATATATTATATAACAAAATGATATTATTTTTTAAAAAATATATAAATATATAATTATAAAATTTTTAAGATAAAAAAAATGAATATTTTTGAAATATTTAATATATATATAAAAATATTTGAAAACTTTTTTTAAATTTTTGTTTTAAAAAAAAAGAAACATCATTTAAAAAAAAAATATATAAATATTATATATTATTACATATTTGTATTATTTTTTTTTTAAGTATGTAAATATAAAACATATGTACATATATAAATATATTTATATTTTTTTTTTTCGTTTTTATGTATGATAAATATATAAATATATATATATATATATATATATATATAATATATATGTTATTTTATTTTATTTTTTTTTTATATTTTTATTATTTTTGTGGAGGATGGTGTATGGTATTTTAATTACATTTTATGTATTATTTATTTATATTAAATAAAGCACGCATAAATATAAATACATTTATTTTATTACGTAAAAAAAATATAAAATATTATCATAATATTATATATATATATTATTATTTTATTATTTAAAAAAATATTATATTCTACAAATAATATATAAAAGTATGCTTTTATTTAAAATTTTTTTTTTTTCCTTTTTATACTATGAGAAAAAAAAAAAAAAAAGAATAACAAATAAAATAAAATTTTTAAATTATTTAAAATTAGTCCAAATTAAAAAAAATATATAAAAAATACAAATATGTAAAATAATAATATAATAGTTAAACTAGGAATAATAATAAAATTTCAAGTATTCTTTATAAATATAAAATATAATATATATATATATATATATATATATATATATGATAATTATATTATAATAATTTTTTTTTTTTTTTTTTTTACTCTTGGTTTAAAAATATTCATATGTTATTTTATTTTTCATATTAAAAAAGGACCATAAAAAATTAATTGTGTAGGAAAATTTAATATATATATTTGGAAAAAAAAAAAAAAAAAAATTTTTATTATTATGATTAGATGTATTATTATTTGTTTATCTCTTTATTGTTTTATAAAAATTATGTATACATATATTTTTATATTTCTTTTTTGCAATTTATATGTTTCTTATTTTAATATTATAACAGGTTATAATTTCTTCTTTAATATTCAAATATTACAAAATGCACATTCAAATAATTATAAATTATACATATATATAATATATAATATATATTTATATAATGCATATTTTGTTTCTTATCCAACAGATAAAATAAAAGGAGAAAAAAATGAAATATAGAATAATTATATAAAAATAAAAAAAAAAAAAAAAAGTCTAAACAAAAACTAAAACATAAAAATGAAAAAAATAAAAATAAATAAATGTAAAAAATAAAAATAAATAAATGTAAAAAAAAAAAAAAAAAAAAAAAAAAAAAAAATGATTTATATGTGATAATAATAGATTAATAATAAACATTTATATGGCACATATATATATATTAATTCATATAATATATATTTATTATTGACTTTGTTTATCATTGTCACTATTTTCTTCTTCCGAGTTTTTATTTGTTGGTTCTTTATTTTGTGCTTCTTCATTTTGAACATTTTCTTCTTTACTTTTATCTTCATCATTTATTGAGACATCATCTGACTGTTCAGAATTTTTTGATTCTTCTGATTCATCTGAATCATCTTCATATTTTTTCCTATTAATTTCTGCATTCCTTCTTTCAACTTCTTCTTGTGTTGGTACGTATCTTTTACTACCTTTAGGCAATCTCTTTTTACTTTTATATTTATTTTTGTTCATTTTTATAGGTTCTTTTTATTATTAATTGGTTGATATATAAAAGTATTAAGAAAATATGTTTTCAAGTCTTCCAAAAAATAAAATAAAATAAATAAAAAAATAAAAAAAAAAAGGTTGGAAGGGAAATATATAAAATATTTTATAGATATAATTTATGATAATTAGCTGGTCTGATTAATTATAACAATTGAATTATATATATATATATATATATATATATAATAATTACTCATATATATTGTTATATTTATTTATGGTTGTCCAAAAAAATAAAATTATATTTAAACACTTTATTATATTTTATTTCTTATTTTTCTTTTTTTGACCTTCAAATTATATTAAAATAATATATCAAATTAATAAATTATATAAACCTAATATTTAACACACATAAAGATATATATTTAATTAACACAATTTATAACAAGGAGGAAAAAAATTAGGTATATTTTTTTTTTTCTTATAAATTTCAAATAAAATATATGTATATCTATAAAATTTCTAAGCACTAAAAGGTAAAATTATAAGTACATATATATAAATATATATATATATATAAGAATTCCCTCCACAATTTTAATATATTTGAAATATGCGTAATCTTATTTAAGTATTATATATACATATATATATTATGAAGGGAGTTCCTTTTTTCCCCCTATTTTTAAGCATGTATAAAAAAAATATTATTCTTTATTATATATATAATATATATATATATATATATATATATATTTATTTATTATATATATAATACCAATTTTGTATGGTCAATTAAAAATGATGAAATGAAATTAATATATTTACGACTCACCACATTCGTAATTTTTTTTTTTTTTTTTTTAAACATGAAATTTAAAAAACAAAATAAACAAAAAGTTAAAAATTTTAATTTAATCCAATATATATTTGTTAAAAAAAATTGAATTAATAAATAAAATAAAAAAAATATATATATTATATATATATTTATACAATAAATTTATTTATATATTTAATATTTTAATAGACTTAAAATTTTTTATTTTTTTATTATTACATAATATTTAATTAATATTATTTTTATACGACTTATATATAATATATATATATTTTTTTTTTTTAAGTTTTTATTTTTCTTTTTTTGAATTATAATGTAAATATATATTTTATATATATATATATAACTTTGCATATCTATATTTTATTTTTTGTAGAACCTTTCCGAGACCTTTTCTAAGAAAGCAAAAACAAATTTGTAAAAAGTTTACAACATTTATATGGCCAGTATATAATATTATATGTATTATTATATATATATTATATATATATATTTTTTTTACTCCTTTATTATATTATATATATATTTATATTTATTTATTTCATATACAATATAATGTTATATTTATAATTTCATATATAATGAATAAAGTTCTCTCTTATATTTAAGTTAAAACATATATATATAGTAACTGATTAATCAATTGTATTTTTTTTTTTTTTTTTTTTTTTAAATAAATCACAAATTTTCATACATATAAATATATATTGATAAATAACGGAAGAATTTCTCTTTCCCCCCTAAAAAAAAAAAAAAAAAAAAAAAAAAAAAAAAAATATTAATATAACAATCAATTAGAAGGATGTACTTTATTTAATATAGAGACTATACTGTTATTTCTTGTTTTTATTGTTATAGAGGAACGTTGATGAAATAATCTTATCAAAAGATATATTGAAATATAAACATTTAATACTACCACATATAATATAATATACCAAAAAATATATATTAATACATAATATATTTAAGACACATAAGTTAGAACAAAAAAAAAAAAAAAAAAAAAAAAAATGGATTTATGGGACAAAGATTATCAGAAAGCTTTACAAACAGGAAAAGAAATAAAAAAACTATTAAAACAAAGTGAGAAAGAAAAAAAGAAAGCTAAAAATAGAGCAATATTGAGAGGTAAAATAACAGAATTTAATCAGAGTGTAAAATTTCTTGTACATCAATTAAATAATGATTATATAAAAAATGATAAACATTTTATTAAAAATGAAACCAAATATATGAATAAAGTGTCAGCATTAGAAAAGGTGAAAAAAGAAATAGGTACCTTATATGAAGATTATGCATCAACAAATGAAGGGGTAAATAAATAAAAAAAAAATTATATATATGTATATAAATTATATTATTATGATGTGTTACATAACTGGATGATATTATTATTTACTCTAATTGTTCTGTTTATATATATATATATGTATTAATGTGCTTATTATTATTTTATGTATATATATATATATATTTTTTTTTTTTTAGGAGATTTCTTTAAATATGGATATGGAACTTTTAAACGAATTTGAAAATGAAGAGAATACATATTTGAACGATTTGAATAAAGAAGAACTGTTATTAAAACAAAACAAATTAATGAAATTACAAGATGAACAATTAAACTTTCTCGAGGGTACAACCCATAATTTAAAAAATATTAGTTATAATATAAATAATGAAATACAAGTACATAATGAATTATTAGATGATATTGACAGAGATATGGATGAAACCAACAATTTATTAGATAGAAATAGAAATATATTTGAAAGGGTTACCAGTAATACAAGTAATTATTTTTTATATTTTCTAATTGTTATTTTAACAGCAAGTCTTATATTCTTTATAATGATACTTTAATATAAAAAAAAATATATATATGTAGATACTTTTATATATATGTGCTAATATTTTTTTGACTTTGAATTGTTAATAATATTATTAATTTTTTTTAATTATATGTTATTTGCACTTGTTGATAATTATTTATTATTATTATATGTTATTATTATTTTATTTTTTTTGTTTAAATATATATATATATATATATATATATATATATATATTAAATTGTTTTAATTTTTTTTATTATTTTTATGTTTTTTAATATTTTATCCATTATTTCAAATTAACTTTTCAAAATGATAAAATAAAAATATAAAGTATATTTGAATATAATAATGTCTATATTAATATATATATATATAAGGAAAATATTATATATATAATATTATTATTTTATGACACCTATTTTAGGTAATAATAAGCTTACTTAATTTTAATTTTCTTAATAAAAGAAGCTGAAAGATATTCTATAAGAATTATGAATTGTGAGTTGAAATTAATTTATCTTTAATGGCTTTATTGTTTCACTCACCTTAAAATGGAAGTGACACAGAAATATACTTATATAAAATATGTTTTTGTGTCGTATGAATATTTATTGTTTTATTAATATACTTTAAAAGTATATTTTGAAATGATGGAAGTAAGGTGACTCTAACCAATTATTATATAAATAAAACTTAAGAATAATAGTTTATTCATTTATATATTTATGATCATTTTCTTTAATACAAAGTTTATATGCTATATTTTGCAAATTCAAATAATATATACATATAATTATATATATAGAACAATAGAAATTTATTATATGTGTTAAAATATAAAAAAGAAAGGAGTGTATAAAATCTTTATGAAATGAATTATTTAAAAAAAAAAAAAATAGAATGGGACAAAGGTATTCTATAATTATGTCAGGTTTAACATAAATATATAAGAAAAAAAAAAAAAAAAAAAAAAAATGTAAAAAAACAATATATATATTTTGAATATGTAAATGTTCGTATATATAAAAAAAAAAAAAAATATATTTGCTTTATATAATATTAATAATTTAATATTATTTTTTATTTCAAAAACAAAAACAAAAATAAAATAGTTATAAGTTATATTATTAAAAAGGTGTAAATATATACATAATATATAGAATTTTTTTTTTTTTTTTTTTTTTTTTTTTTTTGTTATGATTTGTTCAGGTAAATAGCCATTGCAATATTGCAAATGGTAATAATATATATATATCAAAAAAACTATCCAAATTTATTCTTTACAAGAGAATATACAAATGTTCCACCAACAGCTATAGAAGAACCAAGTCCACCAAGGAATGAAAATTTCGTTCCAAAAATAAAATAACTTGTTAATATTAAGAAAACTCTTTTAACTGTGCTTGCAACAGCATGTGTAATATGATTTAATCTATTTAATGAAATAAATGATAATTGATTATATAAATAGAACCATACTCCTGACATGAGTACATGTCTTCCTAAAACTTTTAATACATTTTTATTATTCATTAAATATTCATATGCGTCTTTCCATTTGTGTGAATCAATATACAAAGCAGGTGTTAAGAATATGGCTGAAGATAAAGTTAAGAGTGCAAATATATTTTCTGGAGTTAAATTTCTTCCTAATTTGTCTAGATTTTTTCCCATCATTATTTTGGCTTCAATAGCTCTCATTGTTGAAAGTACATTAGCTGATAATGTTGAATAAAGTGCTTTGTATGTAAATGATAATTCTTTTATTGAAGCAAGTGAGACACCAAATACGATTGGTACTAAAGAGGAATATGTATAAATGGACATTTTATTATTCATAAAGAAGTATGAGAAGAAAGCAGCAAATAATGGAGCAGAAGCTTTAACAATATGAACAAAACTAATAGCACCTGCACCCATAGCAATAACAGATAATAGATGAGCATATCCATGATAAATACTTTGTTTCATTATACTACTATATTTCTTTAAGAATAATATATATTTTTGGAATCCTTTGATTAAGGCATTACGATCACTCATATTAATTCTTTTCAATTCTTGTTCATCATAGAATAGTTCGGGTTGATTTCTTAACTTTAATAACCATGGTATTAAAAATATTGGTAAACCAACATATATTTGTGTTATAGCAATAGTAATAGGCATATTTAATATATTTAATGCTTTTTTATTTTCAATATTATAAAAGATATTACATACATACCACAAACCTAATAAGGAGACAGTTTTTCCTGCTTCGACTGCTTTATTTAAAAAGGTACATGGTTTTTTTTCTGTTAGCATATTATTATAATTATTTTCTTGATATGTATTTTCATTTGTGTTTCCTATATTAGAATAGCTATTATTTGTTGTTGATATATCATCAATTATACCTTTATTAATATCATGTCCATGTGTTTTTATATTATCTCTATTTCCAGAATTAAATAAAGTAAATTTTTTGTCATTTTTTATTTTTTTTATTGCATTTAATCCCGCCGCTTTAGTAGCTTCGATATTTCTATGATGTGCATGATTAATTCTTGAATTTATAAAAGCTACATTATTTGTTTTTGTGCAAGTATTATATTTGGGTTTATAATTAGGAATAGAAAAAACGGGTATATTAAATGCTTCCTTATTTGTATTTTTTCTATAAATCTGTGAAGGACGTTTATTTTTTTGGTATATTATGCCATTTGAATTTTTCAAATGGATGTTCATAGGTACATTTTTTATGTATTTTATATTATCATGATTTAAACATTTTCCTATATAAATTTGTAAATTAAAAAAAATAGTTATGATTAATGTCCTTGTGAGTATATTCATTTTTAATTATATATATATATATATATAACGATAAATCCTTACATAAGGTTTTTTAAAAAGTAAAGAGTAAATGTGATACTTATAAGCAAATTATTATTCAAAAAGGTAGGAATAAAACAAAAAAAAAATATGAATGATATGTATATAAGTATATATTATATATGTGTAAGTTTTATTTTAATTTTTTTTTTTTTTTTTTTCCTTATGGGTGTGCTGAAGGGATTATATTTATATGTTTAATATTTTACTAGTTTATTAAGAAGATAAAATATATTTGAATAATAATCATTCTTTACAATATAAGCATTTTTATCATGTAAATATTAGCACACATATAAATAAATATATGTATATATATATATATATATATATATATGGAAGTCTATAAAAAAAAAAAAAAAAAAAAAAGTATTAACAATATAAGGTAATAACAAAAGAAACTATGAATTAGTTAACAATTTGTTTTCATTTTTAAACTAAGATAAGAAAATAATATATGTATAATATATAAACATATATATCTATTTATATATGAATTATTGGTTTCATATCATCCCAATATTATATATATATATTATATACATATGTTTTAAATATAATTTGATAAATTTTCACATAAATGTGTATTTTATAAAAGTTATACAGAAGATATAAAATAAAATTAAAAAATATATAAATAATAAACATATATATATATATATATATATATAATTCTAAGAAAAATGCTACTTAGCAAAATAAAATAAATGAATATATATAAGTACCATTATTATTTTTGGTTTTTGATTTTTTTTTTTTTTAATTATTAAAAATTTATATATATATATATATATATATATATATATATATATATTTATTTATTTATAAGTACAATATTGTGTATACTAAATATATAAAATATAATACTTTACTCTTATAAGAAAAACTTATATGATACACACGATAAACAAAATAAAATAAACTCTTTCTTTTTATATAAATAAAAAATGAAATAATATATATATAATATATATATAATATATATATATATATCGGTCATATAACATATATGTATAATATATTTTATCGCAAGTTTTACAATATATTCTTTTTTTTGGATATATATAATTTCTTTTATATTTGTGTACATTACATATTTTGAAATAATGTATGAATATTCATATATTGAAATACGTTAGAAAAAAAAAAAAAAAAAATAAAATAATAAATAAAATAAAATGAGATAAATTAATAATAAATTGGTCTTTTTGTATTTATTTTAAATATGAATTAAAAAGAACTTTTCAAAAAAAAATTCCTAAAAATATGAAGAAACTTGATGGATCCATATATATATATATATATATATATGAAAACATAAAAATATAAGAGTATAAATATATATTATAGTATATAAATATTTATATATAAAAATACATAACAGTGTATGAAAAAATATTTATTTTTGAATATTATAAAAAAAAATGTGTATACCCCATAAATATATGTGTGTGCTCATAAAAAGTCTTTTGCATTGTTTATATAATATTGATAAAATATTAACAGTTTATTAGAACAATATGGAAAAGGGGGAAAAAATAAAAAAATAAAAAAATAAAAATTTATACATTTTATAATTCATTAAATATAGGAATGCATTTTTTCTTCTTTTCCTTTTTCAAAATTAAAATGATAAAATAAAATTCAAATAAAATGATATACCTTTTGAACTTTTATAATTGTACAAAATATATTATTCAATATATATTATATATATTATGTATATTTTTTAATATAATAATTTTTTTTTTTTTTATAATATATCCATAATTACATGGAAAAATTAAAATAAATTTCCGCTGCATATTAATATAAACATTAAAATATTCAAAAAAAAGAAAAAAAAAAAAAATTGAATATATAATAAGAATATATGAATACATTTTTTATTTTATTATAATGATGTTATAAAATTTTGCTATTGACCTTTTATTACTTGTATTTAGTAATTATTATGTATATATGAATATGTCTATGTATTTATTAATTTAATTTATATTTATATATTCCTATATTTTATTTTATTTTTATTTATTTTTTATGTCTATAATATTTGTTTCTACAGTGTAAAGATTTTATTTTTTTGGTTTCATACATATATATTTATGATAAATATGTTGTGTGTTGTTAAATAAATTATTACAATCCGTTGTTATATACATATATATGTATATGTATGTATATTTGTATGTTAGTTTTTTTTTTTTTTCCTTTTTTTTTGTCTTATAGCTGTAGCAAGCGAATTATTTATACACATTTGCATAACTGTATAAAACCTATAATATTATTATTTATTAATTATTATTTATTTTATTTTTTTTAATTCATTAGTATAATATATATATATTTTTTTTTTTTTTTTGTGCATATGAAATAAAAAGTGGTACATAAATTTAATGAGTTTTTTTTAAGTTTATATATATATATATATATAGAATATAATATTTTGTTAAACTTATATATATGTCTAGATATTTATTATTTTTATATTTTTATTTTATTTTTATTTTTTTTTTTTGTGTGTGGGTGTGAATTAAGTTGGTTATTTATAGAATATCTTTTGAATTGATAATAAAATTATATAACAATGATAAAAGAGAAATTGTTAAAATTTTTAAATTACTATTATTTTTTTAAAAAGTATTATATTTATCATATCCTTTTTTTGTATATATTTTTTTTACGAATAACTTATACCTATGCTGAAATAACGATATCTCAGTTTTATACATTTTTATTAAGTAAATATGAGAATGTGGACAATAGTCGAAGAGAGGATAATTTTTTTTATTACTTTACTCATTTTTTTAATTTTAATTCAAGATGTGATGATAAATTTTTGAATACGAAATTATTTGTTGTAGTATATTTACCAATATGTTTAAAATGTTTTTATACTCTTTTTTTTGATTATGTAGCTTATTATATATATATACGTTATTATTTTAATAAAATAAATAATGATTTTAGGAGGTTTTTTTTTTCATCTCTTACTTATGAAAATATACATGTAGCAAATAATTCTGTTTGTGAAAATGCTTTACATATTATAAAAAAGGTAAGATCTAATAGTATAAATAAATTAAAAAAGGAAAAAAAAGGAAAGAAAACAAAAAATGAGGTTATGAATATTTACATGAGGAATAGATTTTCTCAGATGTCTTTTGAAGAGTATAAAAAATATTGTAGTTTTTTAAAACGAAGGTTTAAAAAAATAAAAAAAAAAAAAAGCGGGAATTCATTTATTTATATAAATGAAAAAAAAAAAAAAAAGTTTAGTTTATATAGAAAAACAGGTTATAAAAAGGATATATATAATAAATATAAAAGTAAGTATACAACAAGATATAATAATAAAAATTCATTTAATAATATTACATATGATATATCTTCTAATGAATATGATAATAATTTCATTCGTAAGAATGTACCTTCTGATGATGTCAAAATAAAGATTATAAAATGTGATGAAGATTTTATAAAAAATAATAAGTTATTATATGAGAAGAATCGAGGGAATGGAGGTGGAAATAGTCTGTTTAATAATTTATTTAAAAATAGAAAGCACATATTTTTTAGAAGAAAAAATAAAAATAAAATAATGGACAACAAAAATGATAACACAAATGATAACACAAATGATAACAAAAATGACAACAAATATAACAATAGTAATAATATCAAAAATGTGAATAATTCGGATGATGTAATTTTTAGTAAATTTTTAAAAGATAAATTCAAAATGATTAAAAAGAAAAATGATATAAACCCAATTAATGAGGATATAAATGGAAATAAATATTTTTTGGAGAACAATATAAACAATGAAAGAACTAAAAATAATAGTATAAATAGTTCAGGTATATTAAATTATTTATTTTTTAAAAAAAATAATGATAGTAATATTAGTTATGAAGCTATAAAGGATGATACTTGTAATGATAATTATCATTATAATAAGATGGATAATAATGTCAATAATATAAACAATATAGATAATACAACATATAATCATTCTTTTAATAATGAATATAATAATTCTTCTGATTTCTGTTCTAAGGATTATGATGAAATATATAAGAATAACAAAAGATCAGATAATGAGAAGGAAATGTTATTAAATTTTCGTTTAGATAAAAAAAAGAGAAAAAACAAAAAAGAAAGTGGAAATACTGATAATATGGTAAATGTAAAAGATATGAATACAAAAAATTATTTTATAAATTTTTGTAATAATTTACAAACTGATAACTTTCTTATGAACAATGAAAATAACATTCATATTTATTCAGAAGGAGATATTAATAAAGAGCAAATGAATGTACATAATAAATCATATAATGAAAATATAAATGAAAAAAAAAAAAAAAGTGAAAAGTGTAAAAGGGGTAATACGTATGTATTAGCTACTGATGTTGATATAGATGAGAAAAGTTATGACGATGGAACTATTATGATGAATGAAAATAATGATAGTAATGATAAAAATAATGATAGTAATGATAAAAATAATGATAGTAATGATAAAAATAATGATAGTAATGATAAAAATAATGATAGTAATAAGAACAAGTTTCATATGTCATATGTAAAAAATAATATGCTAAATAATAATATTAAAGAGGAAGAGAAAAAAAATTATTATTATAAAAAAATGAATAATACAGATTATACGAACGATTGTGATAATTATGATTATGAGAATATAAACGATGATTTAAATGAGAGTCAGA
>NC_041697.1:1130000-1182500 GCF_900097015.1 Plasmodium sp. gorilla clade G2
AAAAATTCTGGTGATATCATAAATGTTGTGACACTTTAAAATGAGTGTATTTATGTGTGTAAAGATTTTACTATATAGTTCGATGTGGTTTTGTGTGGAAATATTTTTTACATATATGTTAGTTGAATAGTTGATCATATTATTATTAGTAGAGGTTATATTTGTGTGTTTTTCTTCTCCACAATAAGAAGGAGTACTACCACTACAACTACTACTACAACTACTACAACAACTACTACTACTACTACTACTACTACAATTATTATTATTATTATTGTTAATATGATTTGTATTATCATTATGTATTATATTTATGACGTTTAAATCCTTCGATAATAATGTATTAAGTATAATACTAAGCAAGTGTATATTCAGAAATGAATAATGGACTAATGTTTTTATTATATCCATATTAATATAAGTATATATATTTATTTTAGATTGAAGAAACATATAATAAATCATATTTTTTAATTGATTAATATATTTTTTATTATTTATAAGAAAATGAAAATTTGATAATACTTCAATATAATTATCAGTATTTTGTTTAATAATATGTTCCATATGTTTATTATCTTCATTTATTTTTATAACATTTATTTGTTGTAATATTTGTTTGTTATATATATAATTTTTTTTCATATGAATATAGGAATATAATATATTTAAAATATTTTTAAAACTCAACTGTGTATTTTCATAATTTATGAACAAATGTATTACATTATTGACAAATATAAAATTTCTTAGAAAGACAGAGTAATATAAAATTTTACACATAATAGATATGTTCATATCATATAGTTCTATTTTTTTTGATAACATATCAGTTTGTAGTTTGGAAAAGATTTGATCATTCAAATTTTTAATTTTATAGAACAGAATTTTTTTTTTTTTTTGTTTTGTTTCTGTGTTTAGAATGGTATCATGATTTATTTGTTTTTTATTGGTAGGATATATATTACATTGATAATTAGTATATATTTTGTCTTTATCATCCTTAATTTTTTTTTCATTTTTTGATATATGAACAGAAGACAAATCAGATAAATCATTTGGTTGTTGATAACAATTATTTGTTTCTTTATTTATATTATTTTCATTTGGGAATAAACTACAATTATTATAAAGATCATCATAATTATCATTATTATTTGTGTTATTTATAATATTATCATTATTTTTTAATTTATAACCCTTATTATTATCATATGATAAATCATCGTGTTTATTTTCAGTATATACAAAATAGTGTTGATTGTTAATACATATTTTATATATAGATCTTATAAGAAGAAAAATATGCTCTTCTTGAAAATGTTGCATATATTTTTTATTTATTATATAAACTAATAAAGATATAATATCATAATCAAGTAGATTTATTTCTGAATAAGTATATAATAATAAGAGGGATGAATAGAAATCTATTTTGTATTTTTTATTTTTCAGTTTAAGAAAATAAGATATACTATTTTTATATATATTTATATCATTATAATATGTGCACATATCAAATAATATTTTTATAAGTTCTGTATTTTTATTTATTAGTTGTGTGTCATTTATTTGGAAATGCTGTAATACTTTTTTTTCAATATAATCGACAAGTATATCATTTTTAATTTTTAATGTTTTGAAAATTTGACAAAGCATAAGAATTTCTTCCCATTTAAGTTCTTCTTTTTTGGATATGATAAATTGATACAAGAATTTTATATGTTCACAAATGGTGAGTTGTTTGTAGTTTTTATAATATTTTATGTTGTCTTGATTATATTTGGTGGTGTGATTATCATATTTTGTATTGTCATTATCATATTTTGTGTTGTCATTATCATATTTTGTGTTGTCATTATCATATTTTATGTTATGCTCATCATATATTATATCATCTTCATCATAACATTTCATATTAATAATCTTATTTTTATCTCCCGCCCTCAAGTATACATCCTTATAAATCGTAAGATACAACAAAATATTACATATATGATGTGGCTTATAATTTACAAATTTGTCCAGAATAATTTGATGTTCTTTATTATCTGACAGATGATTTTTTGTATTTATTTCTTTATTTATATTATGATTTAATATATTTTGTTTTATACATATATTTATTTCAGTAAAAAAATTATTAATTATAGTATTTACATATTGGTTATTTATTATTTTGAGTTTATAGAATGCATTAAAATAAATTGAATAATTTAAAATATCAAATGTTAAGTTTTGTTGAATTATAATATTTAGAAATTTATTTATTAATTTCATATCTTTAATTTTTAATTTAGCATGTGCATTTAATATTATAGCAAATGATTTAATATCTATAAATGTATAATTATGGATTAGATGGTTATTAATATATTTAAATAAATAAACAATAGTTTGATTATTTTCTACTTTACTAATAATACTATATAATTTAACAATTTCTTCTATATTAAATTCATTTAATTTTATAAGTATTTGTTGTAATAGACATATAAACGTATTTCTATAATTATGAAAATTATTATTTTCTAAATATAGTTTAACTAATAAGATAATTTTAGAAGGGTTCACAAATTTATATATCATTTCAACTCTTTTATTAATTTGTTTATATATTATAATATTATTAATATTCTTTTTTTCTAATAAGAATGTATATCTATATAACTCTATACAGTTCATATTGTAAATATTTTTATTAATTTTTTTGTTTTTCTGAACAAAGTTAAATTTCATTTTACTCATATGTATATCATTCTGGAATATCTGATTTAACAATATTTTGTTTTTATACTTTCTATTAATAATAAGATAATTATTAAAATATATGAGGCTATTTCTGGTACTCTTCATCATTTTATTTTTGTTATTATGAAATATATATATATATATATATATATATATATATATATGTTATATAAAATGTAAAATATAAAATGTGTTTGTTATAAATCTACATTGTTTATATTACTGATTGTATTAAATTTTTTTTTTTTTCCCCTATACTTATGATTTTTAATTAAAAAGTGAAAAATATTAAAAATATGGAAGTAATATAATTATATATATATAAATATATATATTACTTTTTTTTATTTTTATTTTTAATTTTTTTTTTTTTTTTTTTTTTTTTTTATGGGTATATAAATATAGAAAACTACTTGTGCCAAACATGTAGAATTTAAAAAATTTCTATGCTGCATAAAAGGTAGTATAATATTATAGTAATATGTTATAAATATAAAAATATTTATATTTTTTTGAATTGTTTATTATTTGTGAAATGATAAGGGTTACTAATTGGGAATTAGGGCACAATATATATATTATATATATATGTATATATTTATTTATATATTTATTTATTATTTTATGATATAAATTTACCTACACATGAGCTCCTTAAACAATCATAAAGAATATTTATTATTTATTTAATTTATATATATATATATATATATATTTGCAAAAAAATAGTGACTATATATAAATATTAAATATATATAAAAAAAATGACCTTTTTATCAATATATAATAATTTCCACGTTTATCTATATATAATTTTTTTTGTTTATATTTTGTTATTCCCTTGTTGTCGTGCTACTTCTTTTTCATGTTCCTATGGAGAGTATTTAAAAAATAATAAATGTTATTCTTGTGAAGAAAATAAATATTCAAGTTATAAAAACGCAGAAGGTTGTTTTAAGTGTCCTCCTTCCAGTTTTCATAAGAAATTAGGTGTAAAGTCAATTCATGAATGTATATGTGAAAAGAATTATTATTTGAACTACCTAAGAAATAGTTGTGATAGGTGTGTAGATTTAAATAATAATATTTCTTCTTCATTTTATTGTAAAGAAGGTTTAAATATTTTGGAAATAGATTATATGAAATTATTTTCTGTCAATAATAAGGAGAATATTACTTTTTATGATATGGTTGATACTTGTTATGCATCTAAAGATATAAAAAATATATATCCTTATATAAATAATAATATATATATTTATTGTAAGAGACCTAATATATGTTTAAATACATGTGGTATGTGTGCTACAAATTATGAAGGTTTTTTATGTGATAATTGTATAGATGGTTATTATAAAAATAATATATATATAAAATATTCATATTGTAAAAAATGTTATTCTTCTATAATTTTTATTTTATTCATTTTTCTTATATATTCAATTGTAATATTTTATTTTTTCATATGTATAATACATAAATGTATAAATATAAGCTTATATTTTTATCATTATAATATATATAAAAAGGGTACTATATATTTCTTACATTACTTTAGACAATTTGTTTTTTATTTATCACTTATATTGATTTTAGCTCTTTCAAATGATTTGACAGAAAGTGAAAGAGAAAATTATAATATTTTATCTATAAAAAATAATGAAGCTATTCCATACAATTTACATAGTGGGGATATAACAAAGAATTATTATATGAATATATATGTGCATAATTTATTTTATGATTTTATAAAATTATTGTTTCTACATTTTATAAATCTTTTACCTATTAAATGTTTCTTAAAAAATATAGAAAATGACAAAAAAGTTTATGTAATATCACAAATTGATTGGATACAATTAGTTGTAAGTATATATATTTTTTTTCTTTTCTTTTTTTTTACGATATTATGTAATGTGATATATTTGTGTGTCATGAGAACAATGACATATAATAATTTGTTAGTTGAAGGAGAACAAAAAGAAGAGGTATATATAAATGTAAAAGTAAATATAAATGAAGAAACACTACAGAAGTGTTATAATCCAAATTGTGTTCATGAGCAGAAGAAAAGAAGAAATCCTTGTTATTTTTTTGAATATATAAAGTTTTTTTTAAGGAAATCCAAAATAAAATACTTTTTTGGTTATTATATATATCCTATTTTCATTTCGAATTATTGTTATTTTGATTATATAGAAAAAAATGAAGATTCTATAAAAAAATCGTTTCTTGAACATTACAACAGGGTTACCTTTTTAAAAAGTAGTATACAAATATATTATTATCAATATATTTTTATAACATTATATATTTTTAATTCATTGATAATGTTTATATATCTTTCACCTTATATATGTATATCTATGTTTAAAAATAATAAAAGTTATTATGATCCTCCTACTTTGTGTTATGATAAGAGGGATGAAAATTTTTATAAATATCTTGGAATATTTATGATTTTTTCATTGTGTTTTTTATTCTATATGATGGTGTTTGTTTGTCTCTATAAAATGAATTATAATAATAATAATAATAATAATAATAATAGATTTAGATATGTATATATATTTGGATTTTATACCTTTTTATATAAAAATAATAAATATTATTATTACATTTTTAAAATATTTTTTCTCAATATTTTATTCATATTTGTTATTGAAATGAAAGATCACTTAAGTAGTCTCATCATTATTTCCTTTTTGTTTCTTGTTTTTATTTGTGTCTCTTTATTTATTGATCCTTTCATAAAATTATATAACTACAATATAAAATTTGAAAGTATGTTATTTATGTTTTTATTTTTTTTAAGTATACAACTAGAAATAATAAGATTAATAACGTATCATATATTATTACGAATATATCTTTCTTTTATTAGTTTATTTATATATTCCTTTATTTTGTTTTATTACATGTTTTTTATGATAAAGGATGTATATGTTTATTTCTCTCTTTACATAAAATATATGAATGGAAAGAATAATCAAAAAGAGGGAAATGACAAATTACTGGATATATACTTTTTTTATTATTACGTTAAAAAAAAAATGAATATAGATATTTCTTTTCATGATGTAAGGAAAAATATATCTACAGAAATATGTTTGAAAAAATGTTATAATAATATGGAGTCATTTGAAGATGTAGAAAAAGATGTAACTGTGAAACAAAATAATAAATATATATAAATAAATATTATGTATATGTATATGTATATATATATATATATATATATATTTTTGTATGTGTATTTATTTATATATTTCAATATTTTCACTGTAGCAAATTCTTGGATATATAGGAAAGGATCACATAGAATTTATATATGATCAATGTATTTTTATATCTCCTTTTATTGAAGAAGCTATAATTCAATGTTTATTTTTAACTAAAAATATAAAGCATGTAATTTCTTTATGTTATGATGGGGATTATAACAGGATATACAATTTTTTGTTCGAAAATGGTAAAATAATATTTATATTTTTATATATGTATTTATTCTTTTTACATTAAGGAGAATAGCAAAGGAAAAAAAATATAATATTTGCATTTATAATATATTTTGTTTTTTTTATTTTTTATTTTTTATTTTTTCTAGGTTACGTTGAAATTCAAAAAACATCAGTTGAAAGATTTTTATGTAGATCAATTTATATATATCAAAATATGTTCAAATATAATACTCCTTTGTTTATCAAAGAGATTGTAAACATATTTACGACACTTGTTAAGAAGCTTCAGTGTTTCAAGGATGTAATATATATATAATATATGTGTGTCTTACATTTAAAATATTTATACAAAAAAAATGTTTTTTCTTTTAGATGATATATAATGAATAAATTTTTTTGAAAAAAGATAAAAAAAAAAAAAAAAAAAAAAACATATAAATATACATATGCAAATTTTTTTATTTTTTATTTTTTATTTAATTTTATTATTTGTATTTTTTTGTAGGTTTATATACGCGAGTGCGTAGCCAAGCGAATAAGAGAAAAATATAAAATGAACGAAATTTATGTAGGAAAGAAAAAAAAATTTGACGAAAATTATGAAGAGAAACATATCAATACTTTTTTGTTTAACCTGAGATGTTTGAATCAAAATGCAGATGAGAAAAATGAGAAATTTATAAAATTATTCCCGAGTATGAAAAAAAAAAATATACATATATATATATACATGTATATATTTATTTTATTTTTATTTGTTTAGATATAGGTAAAGTTGTCCCTCAAATTTTGCCAACGAAAAAAAAATAATACGGAAAATAAAAAAAGATTAAGAATACAGAACTAATACGATAATTATATAAAATTATTAAACAAATCTGTATAACTGGATGTGTATGTTTTCATGGGTTTATAAATTTCCCATTTAGATGCTGGGAAAATGTGCTTGTTTTTTTCATACCACTTTTTTTCTACTAATTTACCAGCGTGCGTCTAAAAGAAAAAAAAAAGGAAAATAATATATATATATATATATTTATATATTTACATAATAATATATCCAAAAAAAACATCTAAATATTTACATTTTATTATTTTATCAATTTATTATATATATATTTATTTATTTTTGCTTACATCCGTTTTTTCCTTCCTTATGTCCGTAATTCCAGACAAATTTTCGACCGCGTCAAATGAAAATAAAGGTCCTGTTTTTCCTTGAGCTTTATTTTTTATAAGTTCATAAAATGTGATATAATTTGGAAGAATAACATCTTCTTTAACAAACATTAAAGTTTCGCATGATGCAGATCTTAATTGTATGAATTCATGTTTTAAGTTATGAACACATTTATTTATAAATTGTCCTATAGTATTTTTTTGTTTAACTGATATTTTTCTTCTATGTCCACTACCATCATAATATGAATAAGTAATATCTATGACTTTTTCTTTTTGTTCATTTTCTAATTTATAATACAATTCTCTTAATTCTTTTTTCTTTAATTCTATTTTTTTATCTCTTTCTTTATCTTTTAAAAAAGATGTATTTACAGTAGGGTCTTTCATAATTTTATTAGTAAAAGCATTTTTCTTATCCAATTTATTTTTATTGCTATTGGACGATAACTCATTTTTATTTTCATTGGATTTATTATTGTTTAGATCATTTTGTTGATCTGTCATATCATTATCGCTTTTATTGGTTTCTTTGCTATATTTATATTGATTATTTTGTTTATTACCATCACTATTAAATTTAATATTATCCTTATCATTTTTATTATCATCACTTTCATTTTTATTATCATCACTTTCATTTTTATTATCATCACTTTCATTTTTATCATCATCACTTACATTTTTATTATCATCACTTACATTTTTATTATCATCACTGTCATTTTTATTATCATCACTTTCATTTTTATTGTCCATATCACTATCATCATCTTCTGACAAAAAAGACAATTTAAAGCTTTTTTGTTTTGTCTGTTTATCATCTTGTTTCCTTTCTTTTAAATCATTATCTTTTTTATTACTATATATTTCATCTTTGATTTTTTTATATTCATGTACAGTTCTGAGACCTATTGTTTCGCTAATTAATTTATCATCTTCATTTTTATTTTTTACGAACATTTGATTTAATTTTGGAGCCATCATAGATTTTTTTTTTATATTTTCTTTTTTTTCTAGAAATTCTTTTTCCTTTCTTTTTCTTTCTAAAACATATTTTTGAACTTTCCCATTTTCACTATTTATGATACTATCGATTAAATCAGCTGTATTATCAGGTTTTCGAAAATTCATTTTGTTGAATTATTTTTTTAGGGTTTAATAATATATAATACTAAGGAGATATATATGAATTTATTTTACCTTTCTGAAATATATATATATATATATATATTATATATAATATATAAATAAAAATATGTTATTTTATGAACTCATTATTTGTTTATTATTACAATATATAGTTTGTTCGTAAAAATATTTTTAAAAATATTAGATATTTTAATTTTATTTATTATATTATATTATTTTATTTATTTTTTTTTCTTTACGTATATGGTTTAAAGTATTAATATATAATATGCCTATATAATTATATATATATGTAATATATAGGTAATTATTTTATATATACTATTTTCTATTTTCTATATAGGAAAAAATTATTTTAAGAAAACTTGTATTATATATATATAATGTTATTATTTTACATAATGTATATATGTCAACAATTTCAATATGTATAATCTGGTGTATTTATTCATTAATATATTATATATATATATATATATAATATATATAATATATATATATTTTATAAGTATCTACTATTTTTAAGGGAAAAATATTTTTAATGTAAAAACAAATTGTAAGAGAATATCTACTTAAATATTTATTGTTGTAGCTTGATTCTGAAAAAAAAAAAAAAAAAAAAAATTTAATATAAAAACTAAGGTAATAAAAAAAAAAAAATGCCCAAGAATAATGAAGATATAGATTATGAATTAAATTTAATAGAGAAAAAAATTAATATATACCATGTAGATTATGTTACTTTTGAAGAATGCCTAAGAACTAATAGTTCTAAAGGGTTCGATTATAATTTTGATAATTTTGTTCATTTAGTATGTAAAATAAAAAATGTTAGGAAACATGGGAAGGCATTATTTTTTTGTGATACTATTTCACAAGACCTGAATAAAGAAAAAGAGAATAAATTTTTTTATGGAAATCAAATTTTAAAAAGTGATGATAATATATATTTAATTAGAAATATATTTGATGAAAATATAGCAAATGTAGAACATAATATTCAATTGGTAATTAGTAAAAACTTTTATATTAATGAGGATATATTTAAATTATATGAAGAATATTTATTAAAAAATGAAAAGTCAAAAGTGTATGATAAGAATAATCCATATGATAATAAAATGTATTTTAATATTAGTAAGGAAACTATTTCTTATTCTATGAACATGTATAAAAGATTTCATAATTATTTAAATCAAAATGAAAATGATTTATTACAAGACGAAGAAAAGAAAAAGAAAATATGTCTAGATAGTGAACATATACCTATGATATTAATTAATGAATATGTGCAATATGAAATTTTGAATAAAATAATTAAACCTGATTCGTTGGTGTATATAATTGGATTGCCAGTATTGACTGATACGAATGAAAAATCGTTAATAGTTTTTTCTTCTTATTTGTTAAGGGTAAAAATTGAAATATGAAATATTTATACATATATATATATATATATATATATATTTATATATTGTGCATCCTTTTATTTATTTGCTTTTATCTCTTCCTTTTCGATTGACTCATTTTATAATTATCCTTTATTTTTCTTTTCAGGTAAATTATGAATACTTTAATATCAATGAAGTGTTCAAATTGTTTGAGCAAAAATATTTTTCGATGGGAACCTTATGTAGAAGCTTACGCGTAAATGAACATTATATTCATCGTATTTATAACAATGAAATTGAGAAGAAGAAAAGATTTTTATTAAATATTGTTTATAGGAATAAAGATTATGAAAGTATATCAAACCAGAAAATGAATAATTTTGAAATATTCATCATAAAAATTATTGATATAATACCCAAATGTTTTAAAATATATGCTAGTGATTTTACGCTACATATGAAAGAAGAAAAAAATGTACTTTTTAATAATTTAAATATGAAATGTATATTTAATCAAGATTTGTTCGCAGAAAATTATGTGAACCATGACGTTATTGAATGGAAAGAAGAAGAGGAAGACGATAATGAAAGGGATTATAAAAGTGATGATAAAAGTGATGATAAAAGTGGCGATAAAAGTGATGTTGTAGTGAAAAATATAAATACTACAGAACAAAATAAAGGAGGAAAAAATATGAAGAAGAAACAGAATAAGAAAAAAAAGAAAAAAAAAGATATGTTGTCTTATATGAATAATAAGAAGGTTCCACAGATATATTGGATGCTGAATCATATAAACAATATGTTTAATGAAATAAAGAATATAGATACAAATGATGATAAAGAAAAATATAAATTTAGCTGTGAATATATTATATCATCTATTAATATTCTGATAAACAAATATATTGAGTGTAATACTACACTTTATGAGAATTATCTCGAATTTTTGGATTTATTTATAGAACAAAATGCAGGTTATGTTAGTAAGGTTAATAGAGAAAAGGTTAAAATTTATATTGAGAAGTATAAGGAGAACAGAACAAATTCTTTTGAGAATTCTTACTGGAAAGATATTGAATTTTATAATATCGATGATTTATATTTGAATGATTCTAAGGATGTAGAGTTGGAAGAAAATAAGAATGTAATATATATAAATGGTAAGGAAAAGAATGAAGTTACCAATAGTACTAATTATTATGTTAAGCATAATAATAATAATTTAGATGAGAAAAAAGATGATTATATTTCATATAATAATATTATTGATGATACCTTTAATAATAATGATAATATATCATCAAAGGATATAATATATAATGACCATAATATATTGGACCATATAAACAATACAATAGCACCAAAAAAAAAGATTACTACTACAATTAATAATAATAGTAATATTAATTGTAATAGTAAAAATATGAATAGTTCTAATGTAACTTATGATTATTGTATTTTGGACGTTGGAGGAGGCAAAGGAGATTTAGGTATATACATTTCTTTAGCTTTTCCAAATGTATTAGTAATAATATTAGATATTAATATAAATTCTTTATTTAGTTGTTTTGTGAAATTATATTGTAATAAAATTAAAAACGTATTAATAATAAATGAATCCATATTAAATTTCGATTTTAAAAAATATAAAATTAATATGGTAGTAGGATTGCACTGTTGTGGAGGCTTAACTGATTATACGATAAAAAAGTGTATGGATGAAAGAATACCTTTTTTAATATGTTCATGTTGTTATACAAAATATAAAGACTTAAGGAAACATATATTTGATTTTAAAAATGATATAATAATAAATGAAATGAATAATTATATATATAATAAGGATAATTATCATTATATGAATTATATTAGTAGTAGTATTTTTACGGAAAGTAATATATGTAATATAAATAAGTCTAACGACAAAACATGTCACAATGAAAATCTTAATAATATGGTTAATTTAAAAAAGATTGATTGTTTATATGAACAAGAATATGATGGTGATGATAATTTAATACAAAATGGACATGCTATAAAAAATTATGATAATAATAAATCACATGAAAATGATAAAAATGATATAATATCTATTTATTGTGATAAAGATGAATATAATATTAATAGTGAACATATAAAAAATAATTGTGGAGTTATAAGTAATGAAACCAAAAAATATGATAAATATGAAAAAAAAATTTTAAGAAGAACTATACCGAATATATATTCCTTTATGAATTTATTATCTAAATTGTGTGAGAGTGAAAATGTAGCTATTTCCTATAAATGTATGCATTTTTATAATAATTTAAGGTTTAAAATTTTACAAGCATTGTTTAATAAATCAAAAAAAGGTGATGAAAATGATAAAACTGTGAATGTATATGCAAAAGAGGGTATAAACTTATCTTTGCATTCATTTCCAGTTTCATATTCTCCAAAAAATATTGTACTTAAAGGATATTTTATATGAAAAGAAAAAATACAAAAAAAAAGAAAAAATATATACATATATAATATATATATATAAAGTAATGAATCAAATATTATTGGGTTGACAAAAGAAGTATGCGGAAGAAAATTGTTTTATTATTAATCAAAAGTAAAATTCCTTTTTTGAAGTTCCTTTTTAACATTATGTAATTCCTGAAAAAAAAAATATATATATATATGTATATATTTTAAGAATCATTTGAATAAATTATATGTATATATTAAATTATTTATATGTAGAAACAATACGTATTTTTTTTTTTTTTTTTTTTTTTTTTTTTTTTTTGTCTTACTTTTAATAATTGTTCGTGACCATTTGGAATGTTATTAAAGTTGTATAAACTTATTGATATTGATATGACTGCATAGAGACCTAAGGCACTTACAAGATATAAGGGTATCTATAAAATAAGATATAAATAAAAGTACAATTTATTATCTATTGAATATATATATATATATATATATATATATATATTAATTCATATATTATTCTAATTATTTTATTTTATTTTTTTCATACAAGTATCCATTTCATTAAAGCATTTGATTTTTTATACTTGTCAAATTTATATATCCATAAAATTGTTGATAGGATAAAAATTAAGACGATAACCTTTCCTCTGGTTATCATATTGTAATGTCGTTATTAATGTTGTTTAATTAATTTATATATAATATGTGTTATATATATATGTATAAATTTATTTATTTTTCTCTTAATTTTTAATCATATAGTAACTACAAAAAAAAAAAAAAAAAAAAAAAAAAAATAGAAAAATTGAAACTTATATAAAAACTTTTTTTAGTTGTGTAAATACACATTATTATATATATTTCATATTGTATATAAATGAGTGCATACTATGGTGTTCTTAAACAAGTTAACATAATAACAGAATAGAATATATTCTCTTATTTTTTATTATTATACATATTTATATTTTTCCTTAAATTAATATTATTAAATATATATATATATATATGTTATATAGTTATTGTGAAAAAAGAAGTAATAATTGTAAACTTATAAATATAAAATTATATAAGTTTCAATAAAATAATGGATAAATTTTTTTTTTTTTTTTTTTTCCTTTTCTTCTATTTTGAGATAAGCTTTTGTGAAAATGATAAAGTAAAATTAAAATATATCTAAATAAAATATAAAAATGAAATTATATTTATTATGTTATTACATATAAATAATATAATATATTATTGTATTTTATGTTATTTATTATTTTTATTTATTTATATATTTTATTTATTATTTTTTCTCTTAATGCACTTTTATATATGTGTATAATATATTCTCTATTTTAATAAACATATATAAATGAATTATTTTCGCCCTAACCTATATGTTTATATATATTTTTGAAAAAAACAAAAAAAAATTATCTATTTATATTTTTCTTTTTATTCATAATTTATTATATATGAAAGAAAGAGGAGCTTTTTTCTGACAATGAACTACAAAATATAGGTGGAAGTGCAGGTTTGTAGATTATATTTTAAAAATAAAACAAATGGAGACATATACAAAAAATTGATATATATATTATTATATTTGTATGTATATTTAAGTGATATAATTTCGAATAAAATAAGTAGTATTTACAAAAATATAATTATTAATATATATATATATATATATATATGTGTTAACCAACATTATAGGTGATATTATTTCAAGTTCATCAAGAGCTCCATCGTCAAAAGGTTCTGACAACGTCCCCCCTAATGTGGATATAGCAGGAGATGTAATATAACCTAAGCATAATGCTATGTAGAAATAAATATGAAAAGGATATAGTGCTTTATGAACATATATATATATATATATATATATATATATATATATATATAAATATATATATACATTTTCTCATTTTTTTGAAATATGTAGTTATTAAAAGTAATGAAGCATATTCCTCCACCAAATGTAGAGTGTAAGACATAACGTATATTTCTTGATTGAAAATATAAATAATATAAATAATATATATATATTTTTAGTAAATGAGGATGAGTTCATTGATCCTGAAATTGTTTGTGAACGAGATTATGACAAACCTTGTCCTAATGTTAGTTATGGTTTTTATACATATATTATTTTTTGTTTTTTTTATAATTTTTCTAAATTTGATTATACATGTAGGATTATAATTATCTTGGCTCTGTTCATACTGATGATGATGAGATATGTGCTCCATCATCAACATATGAGGGTTAAAATAGTAAAGGAGAATAAAATTTATCTGAACGTAGTTATGGTCTATATTTTGTTTTCTCTTTTTTTTTCATTATTTGTTATTTAATTTTTTTTTTTTTTTTTTATTAGGACCTTGTAGTGGTGAAGAGTTAAATATAAAAAATATGTCTGAAAAGAGAAAAGAAAAATGGTCTATTAAATGTGAAACATATTGGCCATGCAAAAGATGTGTGAGAAATTATACATCCTTTTGTCCAGGTTATTTATATATATATATATATATATATATGTATATATATGAAGTAAGAATTTTTTTTTGTTTTTTTTAATATGTAGAAAATTGTACATATATTTATAAGTAATAAATATTTATATTTATTTTTATATATTTTTTTAATTTTTTAAAGAAAAATGGTACAAGGTTAAAGGTACCATGAGGTCATGCAAACCGCTAGATGATTATACGGGTCCCTGTATTTTTGAGATGAACTTCTCTGGTTATAATAAAAGAATGTTAGAAGATTGGAGTTTGAAATGTAAAGCCTGGTGGTAATATAAATATAAATAAAACATGATGGAATAAATATTAAATAAATATACATATATATGTATAATTTTTTATATTTATTTCTCATTTTTTTATATATACATATTGTTTCTTCTTGTAGGAAATGTGATCATACTATGTTATCTTATGAATGTCCTGATATGGATGTACCAATTACAGAGGCCGCTACAAGGTACGATGAATGATAAGTGATAAAAAAAAAATATATATATATATATATATATATATTTATATTTATTTATGTAAATATATTTTTCATATAAATAATGAATTTAGGTGGAGGTTGAAGAAAAATTATCATTGAAATTTAATTTTTTTTTTGTCCCTATAAAAGTGTCAGGATGCACATACATATACGGATTAGTTGTTATTTTATATTATATATATATATATATATATATATATATATATATATATATATATATAATATATATTTTTGTTGTAATTATTATTTTATATTTGTTTCTGAATTAATACCTTTTAATTTTATATGAATTTTTTTGGTGAAATGTATTTTATAGAATATATGACATGATGTATTTGTTAAAAAATAAAAAACATATAAATAAATATATATATATATATATATATATATGTATCTTCATTTTTATGATATATTACTAAAACAATTATGATTTATGGTTTTATAAGTTCATCCTTTACTTAAAGGTATTCAAAAAAAAAAAAAAAAAAAAAAACACGAAAAAAAAAAAACTATATATAATATATAAACAAATTGACAAAAAAAAAAAAAATATATATATATATATATATATATATATATATATATATATATTTATTTATTCATTTATATTATATCATTTTATGTTATATAAAGTCATGTGATACTAAAATATTTTGAATGTTTTTTTTTCTATTTTAGCTTTTTGTTCATTATCTTGTTTCTTGGTAATAGTAAAATTTTGTTTCTTTTTCAGTACAGTTCCCTGTTTTTCATTTGCTAATTCTTTCTCTTGTTTTTTTATTTGTTTAAGAAGGGCTTCATTAATTGTTTTTCTATTAAATTCTACAGCTTGTATGAAGGTCCATAATTCTTTAAAAAAATCTTGTACTTGGATAGTATTAATATCTTTTTCTTTATAACCTAGATAAAGAGCTATATCTTTAAATACAGTAAAGGTTTGATTATAGAAATTTTCTAGTTCAACAATTTTTGGTTCAACACTATGATAAAATTCTGTAAGTGCTTCACACAATGGATCTGTGGGTGTGTTTTTAGCTTGTTCTAGGACAGTTTTAATTTTATTGCAACCTAATTTTAATTTTTGTAAGAATGCATCGATAGTTTGTTTATCTGTTTTAATACTTTTTTCAATACATCTTAGTTCATCAATAATAGATAATGTTTCTTTACTTTTTTCAAAAATGATTTCACAGATATATTGTAATAAAGTTTTGACAGGTTTAGTACTAGATCTGATATCATTTAATTTTGACAAGGTACTTAATTTAAAACCAAAAGCATTACCTCTTTGTGCATCACCATAATTTAATGTATTACCTACATTAAGAATAGTAAATAGGATAGTAAATAATTTATTTGAATCTTTAATTGCTTCACATGCTTCTAATATATTTTCTAAAGGATTTAATGTATTTTCATAATTTTCTTTAAATGACAATGCATAATAATGTGATTCTAATCTTTGTTTTAATAAAGGAACACCAATAATAGCTGCTACATATTGTTCAGGTTTATCTACTAGGTTTAGATCCCCATTAGAATGTATATATTCTTTAACGATTTCGAATTCTTCAGGTGTTGGTACATATTGTAATAAAACTTCTGTATTATCTATATTAAGTATTTTAGGATTTAATTCCATAATAGCATCTCTAATTTCTTTAAATGTATAATTATTAAATTTTGATAAAGCAATTGACATATTATATTCTCTTTTAGAATCTGGTAATAATTGTATAACTTTTGGTTTTTTGATTTTGGTTTCTTTTTCATCATCTTTTTTACTAACTGCTTTTGCAAATGATTTTTCAACGCTTTCTTTTTCAATAGCAATTTTTGATATAAATTCTTTTTTATCTTCAAATAAGGTTCCTTGAATATCATTTTCAAATAAAGCTTCCCAAAAGAATCTTTTAGTTTTCCCTTCATCTTTTGCTTTAGTAAGTTTTGAAAATTTTGTTTTTCCAACTGCTAATGCACCTTTTACATTTTTTGGGGGTCCTTTCATAAAAGCAGGTGGCCCTTTCTTTCCTCCTTTAGCTTTTGGTCCTCCTTTACCTTTAGGTGTATCTTTTTTTGGTACAGATTCTTTCTTTTCTTCTTTAACTTCAACTTTCTTTTCAATTTTATATGACTCTTTTAATGCATTCAAATCTATTCCTGATATTAGATTTATGGAACCAGAACCTCCAACATTGCCAGTTCCGACTGAGCCTCCTGTTGTACCACCACGTCCTAACCCTAATTCTTTTAATCCTTCTCCTAATAAAAGTTTTTTTTCTACGTCTATTTGTTTTTGACGATCTTCTAGGGGTACATCAATCTCTCTGCACATTAATCCTAATTTTCTAATTTGTTCTTCTTCTATAGAAGATTTTGCTAATGCGAAGGATGTTAAATCAATTTGCCATGGTACAATAGCAATAACATTTTTATTTTCATTTAGTAAATGTACTACAGGTAATGTTCCCATAGAATCATCTTTTTCGTATCCAATTTTACAAAATTTTACATTTTTTAATAAATTAAAGGATAACTTATCATTTATACTTTTTGCATAAGAAACATCTTTATTAATAGTACTATTATTTCTTTTGAGTACATTATTATTTTTGCTATTATCTATTTTTTTAATTTCTTCATTCATTTTTTCAAGAGTATTATCTTTTACTACATTGATAAATTTTTTTGGAATAATTTTTAATTGCATCTTTTTAGATATGTTTTTTTTTGTTATATCTTCAGGGTTATTTTGTAGATTATTAATTAATGATATACTTTTATTTTTGTTTTCATTATCGTTTGATAATTGGATTTGTTTATTTTCTTCTTGGTTATTAGGAATGTTTTCTTCATTATTCTGATTTTCATTTGGTACATCATTTTTGGGAGAATTATCATTTGGAATATCATTTTTAGGAGAATTATCATTTGGTAAATCATTTTTAGGAGAATTATCATTTGTGTCTTTTGCTTGATTCGTATTTGAATTTTTTGTTAATTCCTTGTTTTGCATGGGTGGTTCTTTTTTAGGACCAACGTTTTTTTTAATTCCTATTAATTTTTTTAGAGTGAATGTTTTTCCTTTCATATTTAATAATTTTGGTTTTTCCATACCATGAGAAGATTGCGTTATGAACAAATGAGTTTTTTTATTTTTTTTTATATTTATATTATCATGTTTATCAAATATTGTATGATCAAAACGGTTTGAACCATCAAAGGTTTTATTGTCAAATAATAGATCATTTAGAGGTTTAGTTAATTGACAAATATTATCACCATTATTAATATGATTAATAATAATATTATTATTATTATTATTATATATTTGTGTTTCGTTTGTTGATATATGGTTATTTAAAAATTCATCATAAACATTATTTATTGCTGTTGCTTTCCTTTTTGTATTATTATTATTTTTTCTTTTCTTTGAAAAAAATGTAAATAATTTTGAAATATGTGTGTTTTTATTTGATGATAATAAGTGAGATTTTTTTTTTTTTTTCTTTTTTCCATCATTACTAAAATGAGAATGATCTTTATTATTTGTTATACCATCAATGTATTGTGGATCATCAAAATTTGCTTCATTAAAATGGTTATTATTAATATCATTAGGGTTACTAAAATTAGAAATATTAATACTATCATTTAAGGCATTATATATTTCATTATTTATATGTAATACATTATTTATATTTTCAATATTGTTCTTGTTATCATTTGCATGTAACATATTCATATTATTATTATCATCATTGTTATGGTATATATTTTTTTCCTTTCTATTGTAATTAATATTACTGGATACATAACTGTTGTTTTCTTCATTTTCGTATTCTACATTACTTTCATTATCCATTTTTTCATTTACTATTTTAATGCTATATATATTATTTGAATTATTTTTTTTATATTTATTATTCATTAAATTCGAATCTAATTCTTCTATAGAATTACTAGTTAAAAATATATTTTCTGAAGGAATTTCTGGTTGTTCATATTTCTCATATATATTATTATTATTATTATTATGGGTTATATTATTATCATTATTTTTAATGTATGAATCTTTCTCATTTTTATTATAATACATAATTGATACTCCATTTGTAGTATTTTCCGCGCTAGAATCTTTATTATTATATAATACTATATCCATATATTTTTCATTATCATACATATTCATCATTTCATCAAAAAATTCTTCGTTCTCACTTAATTCCATTTCTTCGACAATATTATTATTATTATTTATTATTATATATTTTTTTTCGTTAGTAATTATTTTATTATTATTCGATAACATAATATCATTTTGATCATTTTGATGATCATGCAATTCATGTTTATTACTATTATTATATATAGTTCCATTTAATTGTTTATATTTTCCTTCTTTTAATGACATTGATTCATTAAAATTGGAGGTATCAGATAAATTGTTATGATTTATATTTGTATCAATTATATTTTCCTCTTTTTTATTTTGTAATTCTTTTTGATTTATTATGCTTGATGCAATGCTGTTATCTGATAATACGTTGTCATTTTGTAAAAACTCATTTTCATCATATGTAAATTTAAATGATATATCTTCTTTATTTACATTTTTAATATTATTTATTGTATCCTTTAAATGTGAATGGATATGCGTGTCATTCGTTTTTATATATGATGGTTCATCTAATGTATGATCTTTTACATTATTTGTTGCTGAATATATTTTGTTTTTATTTTTATATATATTACTTTCTTTTTTATTCATCATATGATCCATTGTATATTGTGAAGCTTGTGAAGTATTATTATCTTGTTTTTTATTTATATAAGTGTAATTATCATCACTTGAAAAATTAGATTCAGAATGGGAATCAAATAATTTATATATATCTACAATATCGTCGTTAACATCATCATCATCATCTTCGTCATCATAGTTATAATCATAATTATTATTGTGGATAGATTTCTTTGTAATACCTATTATATTATTTTGGTCTTCTTTGTAATAATTTAGTTCACTTGTTTCTTGATCATTATGATCATCTGTTGATAGATAGCTACTAGAATATGATATATGATCAGAATTTGTACCATTTAAATGAGTATGTGTATTTTTTTTTTTTCTATTTTTTTTAATAATGTCATAATTTTTTATATGACTTAGTGAACTAACTGTACTACTTCGATTATATAATATACTTTTTTTGTGTTTTTTTTGATTACCTTTATTAAATTCCTTAAAGCTAGCAACCGTTTCGTTTTCATCATCATATGAAAAAATGGTTGAATTTGTGTAGTTATTAGATGGAACATCATCATCATAAATTTCTTTTTTGAAATTATCAAAAGAATATTGTTCTAATTTCTTCATATTATTTCTTAAATCCATTTTGATGTTAGGATTCATAGCTGATTTGACAATTGGTTCTTCTTTGAATTTTAGATTTCTGTTTGTTTTTTCTAAAGTATCAGCTTCATTTGATTTATTTTGATTGGTAGTTAATTCCAATTTAACGTTTGATTTATTAAAAGATGAGTTTATTTTGCTGAATTTTTTCAATGTATATTTTTCTCTTGAAAATTTGGAAGTAGATGTACTACTGGTATTATTATTATTATTAAGTTTAAAAATGTGTATTTTTTTCTTTGGTATTTTATTTTTAATAGCTTTATTAGCTTTATTACCACCCATAATCTGACTTAGTGTAAGATTTTTTTGTTCTGTTGGTTTTGATAATTCTATTTTGTTATTTATTTTGTTATCAGTTTGGTTATCCATTTTGTTATCCATTTTGTTATCAGTTTGGTTATCCATTTTGTTATCAATTTTGTTTTGTATTTTTAGTGCTATATCTTGATCTTTGACAATATTGGTTGCTTTATTTTTGTTTAGTTCGTTATCTTTTAAAATTGATATTTTTTTAGTTACAGTATTATCTTTGGATGTTATATTTGGAGTAGTACTTTTTAGGGTAATATTTGAAGGATGCTTTTGTATAATTTTTGGACTGTCATTTTGTTTAATAGATTTTGTAACATTTTGTGTACTAATATCTGATGTTTTGGATGTAGTATTTGTAGTACTTGAGATAACTGAGCTTTTAGTTTTGATTATTTCTCTAGATTGAGAAAATGATAATTTGGTTTCTTTTTTTGGATCATTTAATTTGAGGTTAAATTTTTTGGAAAAATTTGGTGCGTTGGTATTTTTCTTCAAATCATGTAATGGTGGTACTTTTTCATTGGAATTATTTAATACAGGTACATTTTTTTTTGAATGTTGTGAATCACTGTCGATACTTTCTACAAGGGAGTGATCTAGACTATTATTACTATCTGAGTTTGTCATATCACTTTTATCATGATCTGTAATATTATCTTTAAATTTTAGGCTGTCAATTGGGAATATATTATTAATACGATTATATCTGTCAAAATAGCTTGGGTCATTTAAAAGAATACAATGATGTATTGCTGGATTAGGTACAAGTAAAGGTGTATTATGGAATCCAAGCATGATATCGTCATTTTGATCTAATATAGGTATAAACATATCAAATTCTTTATCTAGACTTTCATATTTGTTAATAACTTTTCCTTGAGAATCTACAAAAGGTTCTTTTATATTCCATTCATTCAATAAAATTTTAGCATCTTCATTACATATCATGATAGGTTGATCATTTTGTAATTGTACATATCCTCTTTCCATTAATGGTATATTAACAATTGGTAAAATTTTCCTTTTGAATAATATAGCATTTTGGAAATCTTTACATTCTGATAATTTGATTAAATTTTTATCAACTAATTTTGTTTCTACAAATGGTAATATATATGTAGATGGAATTAATGTATTTCTCCATGAATCAGCATATAATGATTTGATTCTATTAATAGATGATGAATTAAGAAAAGAATTCCTAATAATTTGAAATTGTTTATTTGATTGCATATTTTTGTAAGCATCAATACTTGAATATGTTAAATCATTATATGTCACTTTACCTTGTAGGGTTAAAAAAGTTTTTTTATCACTTATGTTTTGATATGGATTTTTCGTTTTTATTGTAACTTTTTCGTTCATAATTTGTTCTATTAAATTAGGATGTACATCATTAAAATTGTTTGAAATATTTTTTAGTTTTTCACTAAATGTATTCCACCACATATTATTATCATCATCATTATTATTATTATTATGATGGGATTTATTTGTGTGATGATATTTTTCATTTTTTTTATTAATAAATGTGTCGTCAATTTTTTCTTTCACATAATTTGGTATGATAGGATAAGATGAATCTTGTTCTTTAATCGCTTTACCTGATTTGTTCATAACATCTTTCTCCAGTTCTTCAATTAGTTTTAAAGTCATAATAGTGTTCATATCATTGGGACCATAATAAGATTTATAAAAAGAATAAACTTCTTTATATAATTGCAAGGCCATTTTAAAATTATTTAATTGGTGCATAATTATAGCAAACGAAAAAAGAATATCTTGTATTTGAATAACATGTCTTGTTTTATGTATTCTCATTCTCATATCTACAGCAATAATATATTTATGTAATGCTTCAACAACATTTCCTGTTAGTCTATATAATAGACCTAAATTACAATAACAATCTGCAATAATTTCGCTTGGCTTATCAGCATTATAATCTCCAAAATACAATTTCCTGATATTCAAAATTTTTTCACAAAGTGTTAATGCTTTTTGATATTCTCTTATTTTTATATAAAAGGAGCATACATCATTTAATGCATCACTATAATTTAGACTATCATCATTATAACATTTTTCATTAATGTGTAAGTATTTCAAGAAATAGTTTTCTGCTTCATCATTGTTTTTATATAAGCTTAACATATCTGCAAATATGTAAAGTATATTTGCTAGTACTTGGATACCACACATTATAACAGGTTCTTCATAATTATTATTACCCGAGCTATTTGTATTATTTGTATTATTATTATTATTATTTATATTATCATTATTTTTATTGTTGTCTTCATTCTTTTTGGTGTTATCTAATTGGACTTCCTTTTTTAATCCTTTGTTATCAAGTATACCTTTTTTATGAGTATATAGCAAAGTGTTGTCAATTAAAAATTTTAATTCTTGAAGGTATGTTTTACCTTCTTCATATTTTTGTACTAACAAAAAACATTTGCATATTAAAATTAGTTCTGTGCTCATATCACCAGTTAAGTAATAACCGAAATATTTGGAATAATATTTTTTTGCTATCATATAAGAATGAATTGCTTGAATTAAACAATCAGAATATTTTTTATCATGATAACTATTTACAGCAAATAATCTTAAATCATTTCTAATATTTTGTATTTCACTGTATCCTATAGAATAATTAAAATTTTCCATATTTTGTAAAATAAAAACAGCTTCCTTTACTTTAATCTGTTCATCATTCATCCTTAATGAATCTTCAAAATTTATATTTTTCATTTTCATGCAATTTACATGTTTACAATTGGATGACTTCAAATCTATTTTTGTTAACAAGCTTAATGTATCCATATTTTTGTCATTTTCAATATCGTTAACAGTGGCTAGTTTTATAGTTTGGTTTAATTCCATTGTGTTTTATTATTACTATTATGATGTGTTTTTTTTTTTTTTTTTTTTGAATTTGTTAATTTTGGTTGCATATCACAAAAAAAAAAAAAAAATTGAAATAAATATAAAAATGAAATAAAATTGGTAAATAAATTAAGAAGAAAATAAAATAGACGGAAAAAAAAAAAAAAAAAAAAAAAAAAAAAGTATGTTATATTCCTACACAGTACATAAAAATGCACATAATAATATATACGAATATTTATATCATATTTGTCAATATTTTGACAAAAATATATATATATATATATATATATTAACCGTAAAAATAAATCATATCATGGTATGCTTCAATATATTGAAAAAGTATCAAACGATATATACAAAAAAATAAAAATGCCAACACATTTATAAATATTAATAAAAAAACAAATATGATTAAAAATAAAAATACAGATTTCAATACATATATGATTACTAAAAAAAAAAATTTATTTTTTAATATTTTACATTAGACAAAAAAAAAAAAAAAAAAAAAAAAAATTGTTAAATAATTGTCTAAAAAAAACGAAAAAATAAAAAAAAATGAACATGGATAAATACTTTTGGTTGAATATTATATGCAAAATTGTAGTTTTTAAAAAACATAATAATAATATATAAATAAATAAATAACATTTTTTTTATTTATATAAAAATAGATTAATTTATATGTTTTATTTTATTCTAACATGTGTATTTTTGTGTATTATATTACATATATAATATATACATATATATATATGTAAATTTATTGTTATTATATATATGTGCTAAAATGTACACTGTATAATATTTTAAAGCAGTGCTTAAATATTTATAAAATAATAAATATAATATATATTAATTACATATGTATGGTGTACTAAGAATATTTTTTTAAAAATAACATATAAAAAAAAAAAAAAAAAAATCTATATTTTATTTTATACATACGTATTATAATATTTAGCGCAAAATTGCTTTCAAAATATTAAGTTGAAAAACAAAAAAAATTTTAGTTTTTTTTTTTTTTTTTTTTTTTTTTATAATGCATCATTATATGTATATATTTACTATATTATGTGGGCAAAATAAGAAGATTTTTTTATTTATTATTTTTTTTTACATGATTTTTAAAAATTAATATTTTTTTCTTTTTTATTTGATTCATTTTTTATAATTATATTATATTATATTATTATATATATATATATATATATATATATTAATCTAATTATTTATTTATTTATACAAATATATATATATATTTTTTTATTTTTACATGATGAAAAAGTTTCCATTTTTATTTAACGATATTGGAGGAAAAATAATTGAAGAAAGAATTAAGTCCATTTTATTAAGAAGTGAAATGTTTCATAGATTTGCCTTAAGAACTTATGAGATATATAATGAAGTAAAGAATAAATTTAATAATATAGGGAAAAAATAAAATATGGCTATTTCAATAATAAGGGTTTTTTTTCTTTGTAAATATATGAATATATAAATAATATGTTTTTTTTTTTTTTTTTTTTTTTAATTGTATAATATAATAATATATATTAGGTAAAAATAAATATTTCTTTATATATTACACATATATATATATATATATATATATATATTTATATGTATATATTTTCCTTTTTGTTGTCTGGGTTATGCTTTATAAATAATGCCCTTATTTAAGTATGATATTAATGCAAAGGAAATAATTTTCAAGTTGAATAATTTTAATTTTTCTCAAACCATCCATTTTTGTAATATTCATATAAAATGTATGCCCTCAACTGGCATAAATAATTATAATATAAATAAAAACACATATATTAATAGAAAATTTATAGTGGGTGATAAGAATGTAAGACGTACAAATTGTAATATAAGATTGAGAAAATCAAAATATAAAGACATTGTAATCCTTTGGAATAAAGAAAAATGCGAGAATAAGAAAAAAAAAAAAAATGGAAAAAAATTATTTGTAAGTGGTTTTAAGAAAAGTGTTATTTTAAATAAATTTCATATTGATTTATTAAATGAAGAATTAAGAAATGTAGAGAATGAAATAAATAAGAAGTATTTATCTTCTAATGAGGAAAAAGAAATTATTTTAAGAGACTCTAAATATGCAAGTCAGAAATTTTATAAAGCTAATGAAGAAGAAATAAAAATAATTAGAAAAAGTGAAGGACAATATTATTTACCGATTGAATGTGAAGGTAGTACAATAATTCGTATTGTTAATATAAATGATAAAGTAACATCACCTATATTTAGATGTGTACGTAATAGTAAATTTGGTTTAAGAAAAAATGAAAGAACCTTTTTTTTTTATTATTCTACATTTATTTGTTCTTTTTTTTTTACAATGGGTGTATGGCAATATAAGAAGATGAAAAAAAAAAAGTTTTTAATTAATTACATTTCAAATAATTTAAATGATGAAATAATAGATTTAAATCTTACATATTTTCCATGGGTCAAAGATTATAAAACAATGAAAAATGAGTATACAAAATTATGTAGAAATTTGTTAAAATGTGAAAATAAATTAGTAGGTGGGTATAATATATTACGAAATATATATGTTAATGTATTATCGAATTATGAAAATTGGATAGATTATTTTAACGTTATAGGTAAGCATAAATATTATATTGAAACGAATGATTCAGTAAGTGGAAGGAATTATAATGAAATGGGAAATGAGAATGGAATGGAAAATGTATGTGTTGATAAAAATGAATTTATAAGTAATAATAGAAATAATTTATATGATAATATAAAAAGAAAAGGAAAAGAAGAAGTTAAAAATAAGGTTGAATATGTTACTTTAGATTTGAATAATATTGATAATATATATGAATGGTTAGTGAAAATAAGAAATGAAAATATTTTAATGAAGTTATATAGAAAATTTTTTAAAAAAAATGAGATTATAACAAATGATGAATTAAAAAAACTTGTTATTGAGAAATACAAATATCGTAAGGTAGAAATAACAGGTGTATTGGATACAACAAATGAAGTGTATGTAGGTCCAAAAATATATGAAAAGGATAGTAAGCAAAAATATTTTTATGTTATATGTCCCTTATTTTTAAAAAACGGTAATTGTATATTAGTAAATAGAGGATTAATATCAAATGATATATTAGAAGAGAAAACTAATGAAATTCCCAAAGTTGTGACAATAAGAGCAGTATTAGATCCAGGAGAATTATATGAATGTTCTTTTAAAAAAATAAAAAAATTTTCAAATCAAAGTAACAAAAAGGAGTCTTATTTTTATTATTATAATATTGAAGAAATTTGTAATTATACTAATATATCCAAATTTGAGGGAACAAGTTATTTTATTGCGAATGTATATGACATAATATTTCATGAAGATTATCTAAGTGATATACAAAAGGGTTATAATAATATATGTGAGGATAATAATAGCCCAGACAAAACTAATTATATTGACATAAATAATAAAATTGACATAAATAATAAAATTGATATAAATAAAGTTGATATTAACGAAGTTGATAGAGAAACACAAGAAAGGATAAAACGTTTAACAAAAGGGAAAAAGAATGAAATACAAAAAGATAATAATTATGTTAATAATGTGGATAATGAATATTTAACAGATATTCTATATAAAATCCGACCTTTTAGATATGATGAACATTTCATACATAAAAAGAAAAAGGATTATGTTAAATTTTATGCGGACGAATCTACACATTTTAATTATGCATGTCAGTGGTTCCTTTTTTCATTCCTTTTTTCAACTATATCTATATTTAAATTTGTACAATTAAAAAGGTGGGTGTTTTAAAATATACTTATAATGAATGATTTTATAAAAAAATATATACAAGAAAAAACAATGACATTAGGATAATATGTATATATATATATATATATATATATATATATATATGTATGTATTATTTTTATGTTTATTTAGAATAATATATATATATATATATATATATGTTTAAAAATTATATCTACATATTTGTTTTTATTTTAATATAAATATATATTATTTAAACATTATGCTTGTAATATTCAATATTATATATGTAAATTTATTATTAATTTTTTTTTTTTTTTTTTTTTTTTTTTTTTTTTTGTTATTTTAATTATATATATATATATATATATATATATATATATACATATGTATTTATTTATTTTTATCATTTGTTTTTAATTTTTGTTTTTATATCTCGAATGGATATTAAAAAAAGTTTATATATACTTAATGTATATTAACGTTTTCTTTATGTAAAAAATTAACCAAAAATATGAATGATTTAAAAATATATAATATATTTTTTTTATATAATACGAAATAATAAAAGTAAAACATTATGATATTATGTCTATATATAAAATAAAAAGGTTATGTGTAATGAATTTTTTTTTATTCACATGAAGTATACAATTAATAAGAGATCCGTTATAAAGTGAATTATATATTTATTTTTTAAAAAATCATTGAGAATAATAATAGGAAGGAAATATATGATAGAATATTCTACAAACAATTAATAAACGAACTTTGTCGTTTATAAGTTGTAGGATATAATTAAAAATAATAAAAAAATAAATAATTATATATATATATATATTTATATTTGTATGATATTTTTTCAGTTTTGATAAGGTTTTTTTCTAAATATTTTTTAGCCTATTTTATTTTTCGAAATGATCATATTCACCATATTTGTCGGGCATTTATTTATATATATTTTTTCTGTTTCATAAGGATTACATAATTTTTTATTTTGTGAGAAATGATCTAATAATATATCACTAATAAGATTTTGATGTAAGTCTAAAAAGTTGTATTTTTTATGATTATTACATTTTTCATTTTCACGAATATATTTATCAATTTGATTCATGTTTATAAGAATATCATTTGTATCTTTTTGTAATTTTATATTAGTATTAAGATATTGTGTGTCTGATTTTTTATACAAGTTAGTAGTATTTTTTTTAAAAATTGTATTATTATATATTGTGTTGTTATGAATATTTTGTTCGTTATTTTTTTGGTTTTGTTTATTAATTGATAATGTATTAGATTTGTTTTGAATGATATTTAATTTGTCTTTATTAGGATTTTTTTTAAATATTACATTATTTTTTATATCTAAATTATAATTATTTTTAAAAGTTTTAAGTTGTATTTTTTGTGTAGAATTTATAATAGATTTTATTTTGGTTGAATTAATTTTATTATGTTGTTTATATATTGAAATATGCATTTTTTTGTTACTTTTATATTTATTTGCTGCATTATTTGTTAATTTACTTTGTACATAATTTATCAAAATTTTTGATTTATTTTTTGTTTTCATTTTTTGATTTCTTGTTTTATTCTTGAAGTTATATTTATAATTTAAATAATTTTTTTTTTTACTTTTGATATGATGTGTATATTTTTTATTTATTTTTTTGTTAATAAAAACATTAAAATTGGAATCTTTCAAAGTATATGTTACATTATCATTTTTATTTGAGATATCATTTTTTTTGAGGACTTGTTTTTCTGCGTGAAATTCATTATTATCTTTTATAATATTATCATATATTTTATTTTTAACTTTTTTAAATATTTCTGAAAAGAAATTATTTTCTTTCAAATTGTTTTGGTCTTTAAATTGATAAGAAATGTTTGTTTTTTTATTATTCTTTATATTAATGATACTAGAACTTTCCTTGAATATTGTTATATATTTGATGTTATTTTTTAAGAGTAGTATGATAAAATCTTGTAAATTCTTATCATCATTATGTAATGATGACAGATATATACTGTTAAATGAAATTTCCTTTTGTTTATTTATAAAATTATTATTATTATTACAAATATTATTATTATTATTATTACTATTAATAGGTGTAATATTGTTATGTATTTTCCTTTGTTCGCCCTTATTATCTCCATTCTGTAATATTATGTAGAGTATTTTCTTTTTATTATTATATTTATTCTTGAATTCATTCTTATATAATGCTTTCAATTTTTTTTGCTGTTTACATTTTAGAAATTCATGTATATTTTTGAACTCGATAAAATTTTCAATAGTAAGATTATTAATATTTATATATAACAGTTTACATAGAATAATTTTATATTCTAAATATCTGATAAAAATGAAATTATAATTTTTTTGATGATTATGTATATATAATAAATCAGCTAAAGTTATATGTAAGCACAAAATATTACTATCTAATTGTTTGTTTAAATAATGTGATGATTTTTGTAAAGGTTGTGATTTTTCATTTGTTAGTAATAATCGTTCATTAATTTGATATAAGGAATTATAATATATGATAAAATTTATAAAACTTATAGGAATCATATCTTTTATATTTTTTATGTTATTTATTATTTTATCCATATGCATTTCGTAATTATCATTAAAATGTTCATCAAAAGATGAATTGAATTCAAAAAATAATGAAAACATTTCTTTACAATATATGGACCATTTTTGTTTCCTCACATTATCATTACGATGTTCCAAATATTCATTTTTATTTTGTGCTTCTGTATTTTCATTTGTGTGTGTAATAGATTCCTGATAGGATATATTATTTATATCATGTATTTTTTCAAAATTATATATATTTTCATTATTGTTTAAATTTTTATTGTTTATCACATATTCATTTTGATCATTCACGGAATGTAGTTTTATAGGTTCCCTATTTTCATTATGTTTAATTTTTATACCTTCTTGATCGCATATGTTTTGTTTTTTAAAATGTTCATATGGTAATGTTGAGGATGGATTATAATTATAACTATAATTATGATTATCCTTATGAATATCCTTATGATTATCCTTATGAATATCCTTATGAATATCTTTATGAATATCCGTATGAATATCCTTATGAATATCCTTATGAATATCCTTTTTTTTTTCTTCCTCTTGTTGATACATTTTATTTTTAATAGCCTTGATTTTGTATATAAAGAAAGATAATAAATAGAGTATAAAATCACAAGTGGCTTCATTTGTTGTATCTTTTATTTCTATTAATTTCATCCATATATATAATAAACGATATACATTATTAAATTTACTAAAATTCAAATTAACAAAAAAAAATGTTGGCCATGTTTCATCTATTGTTGTATCAAAATAATAACTAATATGAGGAAAGAAGAATTGAAATAATAACCTAAATAATTTAGCATTTTTATTACATATTTGTATTCCTATATCTAAAGGTATGTTATTAAATGTCGAATTTTTTGTTATTGTATTTTGGTTTAATGTATTTATAGTGTACACATAATTATTTTGTAAATACAAATAGGGAGCATAATAATGTAAAATTTTTTCAAAAACACAAAATATTTCATAGGTCTCTAAATTTAAATAAAACAAACTTATTATCATATCATGCATGCCTTGAAAATATTTTATTTTGTATAAAGAACAAAATAAAATTATGCATTTCATTGATTCTAATTGGATATAACTAACTATATTATTTTTTCTTTCTATATTTTTTTGAAAGTCTATATTTTGTAGCCATATATTCCGTTTTATATCTTCATAGCTCATTATATCGTCTTCAGAGTAATCATCGTAAGGAATTAATTTTTTTAAATCATCATTATTATTGCAATTATTATTACTATTATTATTTACATATTTGTCTTTATCATTATAAGGCAAATCTTCTTCTATATATTTTTTGTCATTCTCATCAGATAAATGAATATTTTCCTTGGGTGAATTTTCTGAATAGAAGTTATATATTTTATGAACAATTAATTCATTGTCTATATTAACCTTTATATTATTACTACAAGTGTTACTACTACTATTACTATTAATATGATTATATTTTTCGTTATTGTCTATAAATTCGTTATTATTTATATTAGTATTACTTTTACAAGTGTATAAATTATATTTTTCATCATATTCTTCATATTCTTCATATTCTTCATATTCTTCATGTTGTTTATTATAATTTATTATATTTAATAAATTTTCCTCAAATTGTTTTTTATAATTATCTATATTTGTTTTATTTTTTGTTTCATTACTGTATTCATAAATTAAATCATTTATTTTATTTATTTTTTCCTGATGGTTTTTCTTTATTCTTTTGTTATAATAATCAAATGAATGATATATTGATGTAATATAATTTAATCTTTCTTCTTTAATATTTAAATGTTTAAATAAATTATATTTGTTAATTTTAATACTTAAATAATTAAATTCTTTTATTATGTTATGATTTTTAAGATGTTTAATTCTTATATATGATACTATTTTTTTAATGTCCTTTTTATTTTTTTTATCAGTTTTATATTCATTATTATATATCTCAAGATTATTCTTATAAGTTACATTGTTTTTATTTAAATGATTTAGAATTTCTTCATTATCGCTACTGAGAAATGATTTTTCATTTTTTTCCAAATATGTTTTATTTTCTTTATTATCTACCTCTTCTTTCAAAATTATATTATTTTCATTACTTATATTATCTTGGAATTCCTTTTCATCATTTAATTTTATTTCATCATCCAAATTTGTTTTTATTTTTTCTAAATGTGTATATTTTTCACATATTGAATTTGTTTGTTCTTTATTTGTTGGTTGATCAGAATAATTATAATTTGCATTATAAGAATGTTCTCCAACATTATCTGTTTGAATATTATTTTCGGTTAATTCAATGTTTGGTTTTAAATCCTCTTTAATTATTTCAGAGTTTAAAATAATAATTTCATAATTATTGGAAATATTATTTGATCCAATATGGTTTATATTTTTATCATATACTATATCGTTTGTGTTATATACACTATCATTATCTTGATTATTTTGATAAGTATAATCAATGGCTATATTTATATTATTATCTATATCATTTTTATGGATATATTCCTCAATATCGTATATATTGTTATTTTCTTCATCATATAAACTTTGGTTATCTTTATTTATATCATCATTTTGTTTTATATTTATTTGTTCTATTATCACAGATTGATTTAATTTATCATCCATGTTAATTGAATTTATTTTATGATCATCACTATCACATGTATGTGAAGATTTTTGGTCATTCGGAATATCTAAATTTGCAAGATCATCATTTTTATATGGTGAATGGTCATTTTCTCTTTTACTATTATTAGATTGGTGTGTAAAATTATCATCATCATAAGTTGTATTTATTGTTTCATTTATATGTTCATTTTTGTGTTCATACATATTGTTTGTATCTTTATCAATATGTGAGTATTCCTTTATACTTTCAGTATCATATTTCATAAGTTCATCTTTATAATTTATATGTTCATCTTGATAATTTATATGTTCATCTTTATAATTTATATGTTCATCTTGATAATTTATATGTTCATCTTGTTTGTCGTTAACATTATATCCTTCTTCAATATTAAAAGAATATTCATTTTGAACGGCTGCATTTGAGTCATATATTGATGGTATATCTTTTTCTAAATGTACGTAAGAATTTTGTATTGTTATTATATCATTTTGTGATTTGATCGGTGTATCTTTTGAAACATTATTTATATGAACATTTGTTATTTTTTCATTTTCAGATATTAATATTTCATCTATATTATTTGAAAAAAGTTCACTTAATCCTAATAAGTTATTTGATAAGGGGCATAATAATTCTTTTTCTGTATTGTTTTCATTACTGTTGTGTAATTCATATGAATTAGGACCTTGATCGTTTGATATTTTAAATTCTTTTATGATTATATTTTTATCAGTTGAATTATTACATATGTGATCATTGTTTTTATATTGTTCATATTGAACTGTTTCATTATCTTGAATATTTTGATCATTTTGATTATTTTGAACATATGTATTATCTTCTTTGTATTCATTTGTTTTTCCATATTGATCATTATCACTTTCATTATATTCCTTATGATATGCATCATTGTCTACTCTGTTGATAGTTAAATGTTTTGTTTCTTTGTTAATATCTTTCAATATATCATCAGGATTATGTGTACTATAAAAATGGTTATTATTATTATTATTATTATTATTAATAGATTTATCATGATCATTATTATTGTTTTTATTTATTCTTTCTTGTGAGAAATATATGTCTTTATTAAGATAAAGGGATGAAATTTTGTGATATATATTTTTGTTGTTATATGATTTTTTTCTTTTTTCTTTTTTATAATATGTAGCTTCTTTTTTTGTATGTCCATGCTTTCCTTGTTGATTTAAATATAAATATTTTTTTTTTTTTTTTGGAGAGAATTTTATATGATTCATATTATCATTATTAATATGCACATTTTCATTTATGTGTATATATTTTTTTGTGTGTGTATGTGTTGTTTTCTCATCATATATATTATAATAATTTTTTTTTTTTTTAATATTTTTTATTGATTTAAATTTATGATTAAAATGGAATAAATTCTCTAAATTCATATTTTGTTTTTCATCTTGTATATTATATTTTAAGAATGAATTGAGGAATTCATTTTTATTATTTATTCGAAGTTCATGGGAGTTTGTGTGTTTATTATTATTAAGTTTATTGAGAGATTGTACGTCTTTTATTTGGATGTTATTTTTAAAGAGAGAATATAAGTATAATTTAATTTTTTTTTTTTTTTTTTTGTTTTTGCTAGACAAATAATTGGTTTTAAATATTTTTGGTTTTTTTCTTCTCAATTTGAAATGAATTGGAATATATGATTCTTGTGTTTGTTCATTTTGATTTTCTTTTATTATATATTCATTTTGTTTTTCAATTTGTGTTTCGATTTTTTCATAATTTTGTTTGTTATTATGAATTTCATTAGGGGGTAAAACAGTTATATCATTATTATAATGAGAAGTACTATGATTGTTATATATATTATTTATTTGATTATGAGAATAATTTTCATTATCCTTATTAAGAACAAAATATTTGTCTTTGTGATAACTGTATTTTTCTTCATATTGAATAATATTATTTTGTATACCATTTGCATTTTTGAATTGCTTTTCAAATTCTATTATATTTTCGTATAACTTAATTTTTGTTTTCCTTTTATTGTATATAGCTTTTTGCATGTTTTTATTTCTTATGAAATTGTTATATTTTTGTTTCATTACATTATTTTTATAATTAAAGTGTTGTATATTTTGTACATAAATATTTGTACCACAACTAATATTATTACTATTATTATTATTATTATTATTATTACTGATGTTTGTTTTGTTGCTGTTGTTATTATCTGTGGTAAAATTATTGATTGTGTCATCATAATTTACTTGTACCCTTTGAATATTTTTTTTTTTATTGTCTTCCTCTCTTTTACAATCATTAATTATATTAACAAAAAGGTCATTTGAATTATAAAAATTATTATCGCATGAATATTGTATTTGTTTCATTTCTTGTGATATATCTTTTTTTTTTAAATGTTCTTTTTTGCTATGATTGCTTTTAAGGAACTTTTGGTTTATTATATAAGTTTGAATATCCGATATTTCTAAATTCTTTTGGTCTATTGAATATTTTAATTCCTTCTTCTTTTTTTTTTTTTTTTCTTTAATCCTTGAAAAGATATTGAGCATTTGATAATTATTAGATATAGAATAAGTTGGTTGACTATTTTCATTGTCTTTTGTATTATAAATTTGATATTGAAAATTTGGATCATTTAAATGGTTATCATTTTTATGTTGGTTATAATTGTAATTATTATTTATGTGATATTTATTATAATAATTATTATTATTGTTAATATTATTATTAATATTATTATTATTTTTTACTATTTTTTTTTTTTTTTTATAATAACATTTTGTATTATCATAAATATTATTATAAGTTGGTGTAAAATGTTTTGCTATATTTTGATATTTTATATCTACTTGATTTTTATTGTTACTATAAATATCACTATATATATTTTCACCCTTTGTACTATATATTTCTTCTTCACAATTCGAATCATATTCGTTTTTCCTATTAGGGTTGATTATAATATTTTTTGTGTTTTTTATATTTATAGTAGATTCATTATAATAATGATCTGATTTGTCAAAACATAAATCATTCAAATTGTGCTCTTTAGTATTATCATAATTATTACTATGTTTTATGTTTAAATCATATTGTTCATTATTATTGTTAATAATATCATTATGGTTGTTTTTTTTATTTTCGTGTCGTTTATAAAAATAATTTTGTTTATATATAAAATTAACATGCTGTTCGTTTTTTTGTTGATTATAATGAAGGTCGTTATTTTTTTTTTTTATGTTTTTCATAAATGCTATATTATTAGATTTATCATGTGAAGGGTTTATTAGGTTTACATTATGACATAATTTATTTGAGTTCAAATTTATATAATTATTTATATTTGTATCATCATATGTCTGTTCATTTCTGTCTAATGGTTGTCTTTCATTTATTATACATTTGTTTATAGTATTACTATGATAAGAAGAGGTAAAATTAGATAAATGAGAACTATTTGAAGATAGAATATTTATATCCTTATCATTTTTTTTGTCCTTATTATTTACCCATTCGTGATTATTGGACGAATGTAAAAAATACATTTGATTATTTTTATTTACCTCATGGTTATTATCTTTTCGTGTATTTATTTTATATAAATTATTTTGAATAGATCTAAAGTCGGTTATATTTTCCTTATTCAAAATATCATCTTGATTTGAATTATTCATATTAAAATATATGAAGGCTAAGGTTTACAATTTTGTGATAAAAAGGAAGTAAATTAATAAGTATTATAAAAATATATATACATATATATTAATGTATCAAACTTTAATTATTCAAAGGTGATGGCCTTTAAGACAGGTTATAATTAATATGTTAAATGATTTATATTTTCATATATTTAATATATATATTATTAACTAAAAATTATATTAAATCGATATGGTTTTAAAAAAAAAAAACAAAAATAATAAATAAATGATACCATAAAAATATTTTTAAGTTGAAAAAATAAAGTTTATATATATGGTTGTTTTATAAAATATGGTTAAATGGTAATTATATATATATATATATATATATATGTATTATTATTTCATATATTGGTATATATATAATATTATATAATACAAATTTGGTATGTACTTGAATTTTTTTTTTTTTTTTTTGTGAACAAAACTATATGTTGTAATAATTATACAATCAATTTTGAGCACTTGTAACCCACCAAAATGCACACATTAAAAAAAAAAAGAAAAAAAAAAAATAATAATAATAATAATAAAAAAAAAAAATATAAAAAAAAAATAAAATACTAAAATAAAAAATAATTAAATATATATATGTATATTCTCATATTTTGAATAAAGTGTAACCAGTTCAAAAAACAAAAAATTTATTATTAATTTAAATCCTATATGTAAAAGATTATATATATGTATGCTTATGACTCAATACAGTTTATATATATTATTATGCTTTTAAAAAGTTGGACACAAATTTTATAGGGGTTGTAATAATATGTAAATTATTTTGCACATATTTGGATCATCAAATTGAATAGATCTAAAGAGATAATATATATGTAAATACACTTGGGCAAGAACAAAAAAAAAAAAAAAAAAAAAAAAAAAAAAAAAAAACAATAAGTATATATAAATATATTTGTATTTATACTTACATATGTGAATTCAATAAGAAAAAAATGTTACCTTTGAGTGTTGTATTTCTCATACTTATGGTTTGTATGAAATTTGGTTTGGGTTACATTATTTCTCCATTTTCTATAAATGGGGAATACAAAATATATATTAGTTAATTATAGGTTTAAAAAAAGAGAAAAAAATGAATATTTAAATAATGTATTCTTATTTTGAATTTGAACATATATATATATATATATATATATATATATTTGTATATTCTTTATGACGTCATTATATATTTATATATTTTATACTTAAAAAAGGGCGTTTTAGTAGATTATTTAATTTTTTTTCATTTTTCAATAATTGAAAGGGATTTGTAAAAATAATTATAATAAATAATAATCACAATATTTATTATATCATCTAATAATTTTTCTAATTTTATCCGTATGTTCCAATTCAAGTATTCTATTTTTTGATAATTTTTTAAGATATGTAAGTTCTTCCGGTGTATATATATATTCGTCTTGATTATTTGGTTCATTTTTTGAAGTTTGAAAATCATTTTGATATTGAATATTTAAATCAGTTTTTAAGAAATTATTAATTTTATCTGCTTGTATAAGTTTGTGTTTATTTATAATTTCATTGTATTTATGATAATATTTATCTGAACATCTTCTACTATATTTTATTGGATATTGAGGTATAATTTTGCATAAACTTAATACATATTTCATATGATCACTAAAGTTACAATTGGTAGCTAGCCAAAATTTGACTCGATTAAATCGTAATCGAATTTCTTTAATGTTTTCTACATTATTATAATAACAATCATTACTTGGATTAGTAATATTATATCTATTTAACTTTTCTCTAATATTATTTTTATTTACATATGTACCTAATACTTCTATGTGTTTCCCATTTTTTTTATCTTTTTGATTTGCTACAACAATTTTAAAAAAACGTTTTCTTTTTACCCCATTAACTTGACATCGAATTCTTGGGGGCCCTTTATCCTTTGAAAAATAGGGTAAGAATAATCTTCTTATCATTTTAATATATATATATATATATATTATATTTATATGTAGTTACTTATTTTTTTTTTTTTTTTTTTTTTTTTTTTTATACAAATACACATAGCTTTAAAATAATGTCATTTATTTTAAATATAAATCTATGTAAAATAATTCATAATAATATATTCTAATTTTATTTAATAATTCATATGAAAAAGAAGAATATTTCTATAAATAAGATATTTTTATTTTTAAAATATTATTATATATTTATATATGTATAATTATTATTCACTCCTTGAAAAATTATATAGGCATATAAAAATTATTGAATAATTAATAAATATTATATATATATGTAACATAATTTTAAGTATATCATTTGGAATGTGCACTAAGTTCAAATAATATTTCATTATATATATATATATATATATATATATAATATATTATTTATTTATTTTTTTTTTTTCTTTGTGCTTTATTTTTTATATTGTTTATTTTTTAAATTATTTTATTAGAGAATAAGAATTTTTGACTGAATAGACGATTTATGCATAATATTATAATAAAAATATTATATTTTTTTAGTTTATTTATTTTTATTTTTTGTATAATATATATATGTTTATTGATTTATGGGAATAATGTGCATATATTATTCTTTTTTTTGTTTTTTTATAAGAGAAATAATATGACAATAGTAAGAACATATAGATTTAAAAAAGAAGCACCTAACTTAAATTGCACTTTAGAGTAAGTGAAAAGATAAAATATAATGAAATATATTGACATTTTATATATATTATATATATATTTATATATATATATATATATATATATATATATATATATGTATATCTTTTTAGCAGTAAGAAAGAGAAATGGAATGAATTCATTCAGTATATACAAAATTTAAAGGATTATACTAAATGTGGTGTTGATCGAAATGAATGCTTATTTGATTCTTATAATGAAGAGGATAATAACAAAATAGAAGATGTGATAAAAGAAAATGTAGATGATATAATTAAAATAACAAAATGGAATAATGATATGGAATTAAATAAGAATTTTATTCAAAAAGAATTAATGTCTTTATCATCATCTTATTCGTCTGATGAAGATAGATATTCAAATGAATCTGGTAGTGCTTTAAATCTGAATAAGTATAATATAATTGAGAATAATATATATTCGAACAATGCAAATTTTAAAAGGCAAAAAGTAAAAAATGTTACTGATATAAATAATTATATAAAGAATGAACATGAGGATATTAAAAAGAAAAAGAGAAAAAAAGAGTATAAAGAAGAAAAGCATGGTGCAAAAGAAAGCTTTTATAATAAGAAAATTTCGTATGGTAATAATGTATATAATAATTTTTCAAAATATAATAATAATAATAATAATAATAATAATAAAAAGAAACAGTCTGATGGGGATAAAAATAAGAAGAAATATATGAAAAAATATAAAAACTATGAATTTAATAATAATAATAGAGATAATAAAAAAAAAGAGAAGAAAATGAAAAATAGAAGAAATAAACAAGATGATAGGTCACAAAATAATATGGACATAGATGGAACATATGCATATAATTATGCATACTTAAATAAAAATGATGAATCTACTATGTCTAGTTCGGTAGAAGCAGCAAATGATACAATAATGGATTTAGAAGAAGAAATAAGGAATTACAATTTATAAAAAAATTAATGTGAGAAAGTATTTTTTTTTTTTTTTTTTTTTTAAGATAACATAAATTTATATATATATATATATATATATATATATTAATTATAAGTTGTAGTTTATATTTAAAATGTTCAATTATATGATACTATAAAATTATAACAAATAACATTTATTGTATATATATATATATATATATATATATATATATTATTTGGTAAAATGGATAAAAATAAATAAATAAAATAAAATATATTATTATATGTTAAGGTTAGTTATATATTTGTTCATATATTTACTTATTTTATTTGGAAATTCTGTTAATCAAATCAACTAATAATATAGGTTTCCATTCTTGTTCATCATATATATATATAATATTATTATTAATATATATAGAAATTTTATTTATTGAATACACTGGATGACCATTAATTTTACGGTCATATTTTTGAATAAATAAAATATCATTTTGTAGACAATATTTCTCTAAATATAATTTTGCATTAATATCTTCATCTTGTTCGTTTTGATATTTCTTTTTATATTCATTACGATGTTCGTCTAATTTGTTCATTACATGAAGATATTTTTTTGAAGAAAATTTGTAGTCATTATATTTTTCTTTATTTGTATTACTTTGTTGTAATTTGTTTTTATAATTTATTTGATATATGTTATTTGTTTGTGGTACAGCATAAGATGGAAGAGGGATTTTTATGTCCTTATATAAAAAGTAATAATTAATTTGATCATCTGAAGAAATTTTATTTTTATCAAAATCAAGTACTTTTTCTACAGGGAATGTGATAATTTCATCTTGAACCAAATATGATTTAATAACATTTAATATACTGAACATAATATTTTTTATTGAATCATCTTTCATTATATTGTTTTCAAAAATGGATTTGACATTTTTAAACATTTCATATATATATTTTTTTTTAAGCATTATTGTATTTGTTTTGTCTATATTAGGTTCTTTGTTATTTGCTAATTTATGTTCTTCATTATAATAATCATTATTATTGTTATTGTTATTGTTATTGTTGTTGTCATTATTATTATTATTATTATATTGGGTATGGATGTCCTTATTTTTGTTTATATCCCCTTTTGAGGTATCACTTATTGGTTGATTTTGTTGTTCAGAAAAATGTTTTATTTGTCTTAAATAGTTACACACATATTTTGTAAAAGGATAAAGAAAATAAACTTTGAAAAGAAAATTAAATATATTATGATCAATGGAATTGTATAATAATAATATTGATTTAATATTAATTATATATTGATCATCCAAAAAATTGATATTTGTTAATTCGTGAATAATTTTTTTTACAATAATGTGTAATATTTGTTTTTTGTATATTTGATTATTCATAAGAGATATTTGAATTAATTGTATATAATAGTCAGATATAGAACATTTTTGCAAATATAAGAATATATAATTAATAAAATACTTATAAATAAAATCATTAATATCATATTGTTTATTTATATCATATAATATATGTATTTTGTTTTGTATATCTTGTATTAAATTATCATTAAGTTCAAATGTTTGTGTGTCCATGGAATTTGTTAAAATGATTTTATTTTGAATAAAATGAATTAATATTTTTTTATAATATTTTTTATTTAAAATATCTTTAAAAAGATTAAGATGAGAAAACAGATCAGTACAGTTTTTTATATGTCTACATGAATATATAAAATTGTAATATATGATATTATCAAATTCGTATTCTAATTCTTCATATTGGGATTTTTTGTTTTGTTCAATTCCCATGAGAATGATTTTTTTTAAATGTATTAAATATTTTATATCATTTTGGTTGATATTATATGGATAATTATAATTATAATTATAATTATAATTATAATATTTATTATTATTATTATTATGGGATGTATAAGGTTCATCCTTATTGTTAATACTTAAAGATGTATTGTCATTTGTTGTATTTAAGTATATTTGTTCTTTGACCGAATTATCTTGATCTGTTTGATTCACATTTATATTTTCAATAATATCATCATCATTTTTATTTTCTAATTTGATTTCTTGTTCATTTGTTTCATTTTGTTGAATGTTGTTATAAAAATAAAGTCTCATAAATTCTATGAAGAAGTTAGAAACATATGTATTTAAGCACATAAAATTGGAGTTTTCATATATGAAAAATAAGAAGGTATATAGATCACATAAAGATAATTCTGAATTGTTCTTATAAATTTGAATTTTATCTATTTGAATTACATTATTTATTTCGTTTATGTTATCTAACACTTTGTAGGTATAATCATTGTTATGTGACAAGGAATTGTTTGTTTGTTCTTTGGGGTTGGAATTATTATTTTTTATGGGAAAGAATCCATGTTCATACAAACAATTATATTTCTGAATTATTAAGTCATTTAAGTTTTGTTCAAAATTATTTTGATCAATATTATATTGTTCATGTTCTTGTGTAATATCATTTTTTACACATTCTTGTTTTAAAAGAAATGAATCATTGGTATGATAAGGAATTGATGTGTTTGTTAATTTAATTAATTTTTTGTTCATATTATTATTTTGGATAATATTATATTCTTTTTGGTATGTATCATCAATATCGTTGGACATATTATTAATATTTGATATATTATTAATAGTTGATATATCTTTATTTTCATTATTTTGTTTAAAATTTGTAAGTGAAAAAATATATTGGTTATATGTCATTTGGTTAAATAGTTGGGGATAGAATAAAATGGTATGAATATTTAATAGATATTTATAAGTTAATATATTTTTAAGTATAGACAATTGAATTTTATAAAGATCATTTTTATTAACATAATTTCTATAATTTTTGATTTTATTTTCTGATTGTTTTTGTTTTTTCATATTTGTAAAATAATTTAATGTTATATTTTGAACATGTATATTCAAATTATATTTGAGAATTTGAAGATTTGATATATTTTTTGATTCATTAAAATGTTCATTTTGACAATTTAAAGAATGATCTATATATGTTGATTGATTAAATTTTAAATCAGCAATAATTTCATTTTTAATTTTTTTAAAATTCCAATATTTTCTTGAACTATATTTTTTCATCCATAAATTATTTCTATCTATATCATCATGGAAATTAAAATCTTGGCTTTCATCTGAAGGAATATTATTATGTATATTATCATATGTGTCACTATCATATATATTATTATATATTTTATTTTTAGTACTCTTATTGTCTTTTTCTTCAATAACTTTTATATCTTTTTTATTAAGTTCAATAGGTGCAATATTTGTTTTCATATTTTTTCCAATACCATCTTCATAACCCATCTTTCGTAATATTTTAAAACCTAAACCATATTGCTCAAAATTCTTATCTTTATCTTTTAATTCTGTAAGATTATATTTTTTCAAATTATGTTTAATAAAATCTTCATCTTTTTTTTTTATATGAAAATTAAAATCAAATACAAAATGTTTGAAGACATCATATTCGTCATAATCATCTGAATCATTATCAGAGGAATAATCATTAGAATTATTTATTCCATTATTTTCATATTCATTATTATTTATATTTTTCTTATCATTTAGAAAACCTGCACTTACGAATTTAACAGGTTTCATCATATATTCTTCATCATTTATATTTTTGAAACTTTTGTTTTTGTTACTATATATATATTCATGTTCATCATTGTGTTCATCTTCATCTTGAAGATTATCATCCTCTTGTTCTATGTGATCATCATCATAGTTATATGTTGAATAAAAGTTTTGTTTTTTCCTTTTTTTCTTTTTCTTTTCATTTTTTTGTATATCTGCAAAGGATATGTCGTTGAAATAATTCATAATATGATTTTTACCGAACCTTTTGTTAATTTTTTTTTTTTTTTTTTTTTCTTTTTATCTTATTTTGTTACATTTTATTTTTTTTTATGCATATTAACATATATTATATATATACATAAAAATAGTATAATGCGGAATTTTTTTTTTTTTAATATAAGTAAAAATTTAAACTTGTCGAATATATAAGGAGCTTACTATATTACTCACATAATTTTTAAAAAAATAAAGAGAAAAAAAAAAAAAAAAAAAAAAAAAAAAACTTTTATATTTGAAAAAATATATAAATATAATATTTTTTTTTTTTTTTTTTGTATGAATGGGTAATATGTATTTAAAAAAAAATACATATAAATTTAATATTTATATTTAAATAATTGCATATAGTATAATATTTATATAGCCACTTTATTTTATTGTTATATATATATATATATATATATATATATTATATTTATGCATATATATATAATATATGATATTTATTATCAAGAAGCTTATTGTGTTATTATATTTCTATATAATATACAAAAAAATAAAAAAAATTATAATAAAATAAAAAAAAGTAAATGTCATATAATATAAAATTAACAATATATATATATATTTAATCATTCTATTATGTTATAATTTCTGAATAAATTTATATATCTACAACATTTTAAAGTTGAAAAAATTTTACAACCTATGAAGGAATTGATGTGATTTATAAAAATAGAAAAAAAAAAACAAAATAAATAACCATAAGTTAGGTGTATCTATTTTGATATGTTGTAATAAGATTTACAAGTCTTTTAATTTTTTTAAATTATTCATAAGAAAAATCTTAAATGAATAAATATAAATTTTTTTTTTTTTTGTTTGTATTTAATATTTATATAAGAAGTAGGTTACTTAAAAAATTTTGTAGAAAAGGTTTAATAAATGAAAAAGAGCATATTAAAATATTATGTTTTTTTTTTTTTGAATTTTCCTTATATGAAATTTTTAAAATAGAAGGTTGTGAAAAAAAAAAAAAAAATATAAAGAGTGTGTTGAAATAAAAAAAAAAAAAATAAAATAAAATAATAAATCATATGGATTATTAAAAGTTTTATGTAAAAAAATAAAGCATACACACATATATATATAAATATATATATAATTATTGTAAAATTTACATGCTCTATATATTTAACAATTATGCTAAAGCATATTGTATGTTTTTTTTAAAATAAGAATAAAAAATACATATATATATATATATATATATATATATATATATATATATATATATATATATAATGTGCAATACTGTAAATGAATATATTCCCATACGTATTTTTATTCCTGAAAGGAACACTTAAAGAATAATTATTACTAAATATATAAAATATATTTTTATTTTATTATTCTTTTTTTTTTTTTATTTTTTTTATAAGGACTGTAATGATAATATAGGAATTATATTTTTATTTTATGGACAACAATATATTAAAATTTTTTATGAATAAATTATAAATAGGTAAATTTTTTTTTTTTTTCTTCTTTATTTAAAAAAGAATTTTTAAATTTAAATTTTTAATTGTTTATTAAGAAAAAAAAAAAAATATTTTTTTAAAAAATAATTAGAAAAAAAAAGAAAAAAAAAAAAAAAAAAAACATGCAGTTAGTGGTTTATTTTTTATAAAGTATTTATATAGTGTTGTATATATTTATGTGTATTTAAATAAAAAATATATATATATGTGTTAATTAATTTGTTCTGATTTTTTTAAATTTCTTAATTTTTCCTATTTTAATAAAAATAAATTATTATATAATTTACATAATATTAATTTAAAAAAAAGAAAAATAAAAAAATAAAGAAAGTTGTTTTCCTAATTTGGATATTATATATATATGTTATATTAATATTATATATATATATATATTATTATACATCTATAATGAAATACTATTATATATAAATAATATGGTATATATACAAATTTTACGTATAATATAATAATATATATATTATATATATTTTAATGTGAATAGAATCCATTTTAATATTATTATCGGACCCATACTATGAGAATATAGTGAAATAAACTATGTTTGAATGTATATACAATATTAATTAAAGAAAGCTTTGTTTTAAAACTTACTATTAATAAAGTATTATTAAGTTCATATTATATTAAATATATGTGAATTTTATTTTCTAAAAAAAAAAAATTCAAAAAAGAAAAAAAAAATTTCAAAAAAAAAAAAAAAAAAAAAAATAAATAAACATGATTGACTAGTGGAGGTGCCCTCGAAAAAAAAAAAAAAAAATTAGTATTAGTATTAAAAAAAAAAAAAAAAAAGAATTAAAGTTGAAATATAAAAATTAATTATTTAAATAATTGTATTATTAAGTTATTTTTTTTATACAATTATTTAAATAGTTAATTTTTATGTTTTTAAAGAAGTATAAAAATGTAAAATATAAATTAAGTTTAAAATGAATTTACAAAATATATATATACATTTTTGTAAATTTTTTTGAACTTAGTTTATTTTTGCATTTTAATTACATTTTTAAAAAATTATTCTAAGTATTTTTTTTTTTTTTTCTTGTGAAAAAATGTATTCCAATTATTTAATAATAAAAATTATATATATCATAAAAGTTTAAGGAAATTAAAAAAATAATATTGTATTATTATAATTATTAAATTAATTTCTGTTTATCCATTTTAATAATAAATAAACCTTATTAAATAAAAATAAAAAATACATTATTTATGAATATTCTTTTTGTTCAAGAATATTTATGAAAATGAAAATAATTTATTCAAAATTTAAAAATTTGTATATTTACAAGCAAAGAAGATTAAGTTATTTTCTGCTCATTTTTTAATATTATTACTTATAAATAAACAAAAGTTATTCTTTTTTAAATCTGATAAAATTTTATACTTATTTTAAATAATAGACCACTTTATAAAAATTTTTGCTTCATATAGATGTAAAAGTTTTTTTAAGAAAGAAAAAAAATACTTTAAAAACAAAATATTTAAAGTATTTTCTTTAATTGTAAATCTGTTAATTTATATACTATATATTAAATTAAGAGTAAAATAAAGCATCATAATAGTTATAATATTTTTTTGTATAAAAATTATATTATAAATTTATTAGGTGTTCTATATCTTTTCATAGAATTATATATATTATAAAAAAATAATTCCATGTTTAAAGATAATAACATTAAATAAAACATCAAATGTGATTTAAATAATTAAGACAATAAAATATAATATATATATTTTATTTGTTCTTTTTGAGTTTAAAAACATTTTAACAATATTTATATTATTTAGATATTCATAAAATATACATATATATATATAAAAAAGCAATATGAAATATTTTTATACTGCTATTTTATTTATTATATGTATCATTTTATGAATTGAAAATAATATATATAGTAACCTGGTTGATCTTGCCAGTAGTCATATGCTTGTCTCAAAGATTAAGCCATGCAAGTGAAAGTATATATATATTTTATATGTAGAAACTGCGAACGGCTCATTAAAACAGTTATAGTCTACTTGACATTTTTTTTATAAGGATAACTACGGAAAAGCTGTAGCTAATACTTGCTTTATTATCCTTTGATTTTATCTTTGGATACGTATTTGTTAGTTCTTATAAGAAAGAAGTTTTTAACTTAGTGATTTATAACAAAGAAGTAACACGTAATAAATTCATTTTATTTAGTGTGTATCAATCGAGTTTCTGACCTATCAGCTTTTGATGTTAGGGTATTGGCCTAACATGGCTATGACGGGTAACGGGGAATTAGAGTTCGATTCCGGAGAGGGAGCCTGAGAAATAGCTACCACATCTAAGGAAGGCAGCAGGCGCGTAAATTACCCAATTCTAAAGAAGAGAGGTAGTGACAAGAAATAACAATGCAAGGCCAATTTTTGGTTTTGTAATTGGAATGGTGGGAATTTAAAACCTTCCCAGAGTAACAATTGGAGGGCAAGTCTGGTGCCAGCAGCCGCGGTAATTCCAGCTCCAATAGCGTATATTAAAATTGTTGCAGTTAAAACGCTCGTAGTTGAATTTCAAGGAATCGATATTTTATTGCAACTATTTTAGGGGTTTTATTTTTGCTTCTTGCTTAAATTCTTCCCCTATTATTATGTTCTTTAAATAACAAAGATTCTTTTTAAAATCCCTTTTTGCTTTTTGCTTTTTGGGATTTTGTTACTTTGAGTAAATTAGAGTGTTCAAAGCAAACAGTTAAAGCATTTACTGTGTTTGAATACTATAGCATGGAATAACAAAATTGAACAAGCTGAAATTTTTGTTCTTTTTTCTTATTTTGGCTTAGTTACGATTAATAGGAGTAGCTTGGGGACATTCGTATTCAGATGTCAGAGGTGAAATTCTTAGATTTTCTGGAGACGAACAACTGCGAAAGCATTTGTCTAAAATACTTCCATTAATCAAGAACGAAAGTTAAGGGAGTGAAGACGATCAGATACCGTCGTAATCTTAACCATAAACTATGCCGACTAGGTGTTGGATGAAAGTGTTAAAAATAAAAGCCATCTTTCGAGGTGGCTTTTAGATTGCTTCCTTCAGTACCTTATGAGAAATCAAAGTCTTTGGGTTCTGGGGCGAGTATTCGCGCAAGCGAGAAAGTTAAAAGAATTGACGGAAGGGCACCACCAGGCGTGGAGCTTGCGGCTTAATTTGACTCAACACGGGGAAACTCACTAGTTTAAGACAAGAGTAGGATTGACAGATTAATAGCTCTTTCTTGATTTCTTGGATGGTGATGCATGGCCGTTTTTAGTTCGTGAATATGATTTGTCTGGTTAATTCCGATAACGAACGAGATCTTAACCTGCTAATTAGCGGTAAGTACACCATATTCTTATTTGAAATTGTATTTAGGTAATTATACATTTATTCAGTGTTCAAATTAGGATATTTTTATTAAAATATCCTTTTCCCTGTTCTACTAATATTTTGTTTTTTACTCTATTTCTTTCTTCTTTTAAGAATGTACTTGCTTGATTGTAAAGCTTCTTAGAGGAACATTGTGTGTCTAACACAAGGAAGTTTAAGGCAACAACAGGTCTGTGATGTCCTTAGATGAACTAGGCTGCACGCGTGCTACACTGATATATATAACGAGTTTTTAAAATTATGCTTTTATATTTGCTTTTGCTTTTATATTTTGCATACTTTTCCTCCGCCGAAAGGCGTAGGTAATCTTTCTCAATATATATCGTGATGGGGATAGATTATTGCAATTATTAATCTTGAACGAGGAATGCCTAGTAAGCATGATTCATCAGATTGTGCTGACTACGTCCCTGCCCTTTGTACACACCGCCCGTCGCTCCTACCGATTGAAAGATATGATGAATTGTTTGGACAAGAAAAGTTGGAATTATATTCCTTTTTTTCTGGAAAAACCGTAAATCCTATCTTTTAAAGGAAGGAGAAGTCGTAACAAGGTTTCCGTAGGTGAACCTGCGGAAGGATCATTAATATGAAACGATTAAATTTTAAACTAAAGAAATATTTTATTTTTTTAAAATATTATATTTCTTTAGTTTATAATGTACTATTTTTATGAAAGTAAAAATATATTTTATATATTTATGAGTATATAAAAATAGTACATTAGAAAGTTTGTTGCTATATAATTATTACTTATGTAATTTTTATATAGTAACAAATTTTCATCAACAATATTCAATTCTCAATATTTTGCATATTTATTATATTTCATTTATATATTTTATTATATAAGTTAATTATATTTTGGAAAAAAGTATATTTTTAATATATGTAATTCTAAATATAATTAGCACAGTCTTAACGATGGATGTCTTGGTTCCTACAGCGATGAAGGCCGCAGCAAAATGCGATACGCAATGAAAATTGCAGTGACTGTGAATCATCAGAATGCTGAATGTAAATTACACCAATTCCCTTTTGGGTTTCTGGTACTCCTACAGAAAATGAAATAATACTTAACCTTCTCTAGATTTCTTTTATTTTGTTTTTTAAACAATAATAAAAGAAAAGAGAAATGGAATTATATTTTATAATTCCGAACTAAATTTTATATTTAGTTAAAGTTTCTCGCTGAAAAAATACTATATTTTTCTATATTCTAGAGTTATAAAAAAGTTATAATTTATATTATAATGTTTTTTATGAAGTATTTGGTTTTGATGTTAGGAGGGCTTATCCGCCGAATTTAAGCATATAATTAAGCGGAAGAAAAGAAAATAACTATGATTCCTTTAGTAACGGCGAGTGAACAAGGACCAGCTCAAGCGGTTAATCCTCCTTTTGGTGCAAACCTTTTGGCGGAATTGTCGTCGAATTATTCCTTTGATTCTTTTTAATTTGAACAAAGTGAGCAGGAATGCTCCCCCACAGAGGGTGAAAGGCCCATAGTTCTTTTTAATTTTTTCTTTGGAATTTTTCTTTTCGAGTCGTGCTCTTTGAGATTGGAGCACTAATACGTGTGATACATTTCACATAAAGCTAAATATTTGTAGGAGACCGATAGCAAACAAGTACCGTGAGGGAAAGATGAAATAGTACTCAGGAATGAGCAATTAAATAGTACCTGAAATCGTTAAGATGGAACGGATTAAGAGAGAAAACCAGTAAAGAGGGCAATTTTTACTTTTTTGTTTTAATTTTCTTCTTTATTTAAAGAAACATCAGCGATTAATTTAATTAGTACTTTGCAATCCCCTGAATTCTAAAATTTCTTTTAATTTTGTTTTCACTTTGTCCCCGCGCTAATGTGGGGAAAACTGGCATTGTTTCTGAATTATTTTTTTTGCTGAGGAATTTTAAAATTATTTGAATTTTTTTTTCTTTTAATTTAAGTTGTTTCTATTCAGTACTTTCTTAACCCACTCGTCTTGAAACACGGACCAAGGAGTCTAGCAAATGTGCAAGTGTATATGATTTTCTAACCATTTTTTTTTTCTATACGCATAATTAATGTAATATGTTTCTTTTATTGTAGATTTGTGGTGTTTTTTTTTTAATTCCCCACTTTGCATACAATACCGGTAAGCAATTATGCTTTATTGAGTACGAGCATATTTGGTAGGACCCGAGAGGCTTTGAACTAAGCGTGGTGAGATTGAAGTCAGACGAAAGTCTGATGGAGGATCGAGTTGATACTGACGTGCAAATCGTTCATTTCAATCACGTTTAGGGGCGAAAGACTAATCGAAAAGCCTATTAGCTGGTTATTTTCGAAATATCTCTCAGGATCGCTGGAGTTGCCTAATATAATTTTACCAGGTAGAGATAATGATTAGAGGAATCAGGGAAATCGTTTTCCTTGACCTATTCTCAAACTCCCAATAGGTAAAAAGGGTGAAATAACTTTTTTTGTATTTCTCTCATTTTTAAATAAAATAACTCCAAGTGGGCCATTTTTGGTAAGCAGAACTGGCGATGAGGGATGCTCCTAACGCTTGGATAAGGTGCCTAAATATTCGCTCATGAGATCCCATAAAAGGTGTTGGTTCATAATGACAGTAGGACGGTGGTCATGGAAGTCGAAATCCGCTAAGGAGTGTGTAACAACTCACCTACCGAATGAACTAGCCCTGAAAATGGATGGCGCTAAAGCGGATTACCGATACCAAGCCATAAAAAGATCGAAATTCTTTTTTTTTTTAGAATCTTTTTATGAGTAGAAAATCGTGGGGTTTGTGTTGAAGCGAAATACGTGAGTTTTCGTGGAACATCTCCCTAGTGCAGATCTTGGTGGAAGTAGCAACTATTCAAATGAGAACTTTGAAGACTGAAGTGGAGAAGGGTTTCTTGTCAACTGTGATTGTACAAGAGTTAGCCGCTCCTAAGGGATAGCTGAAAAGTGTTTAAAAGGGTTTTTTTTTACCCGTCTCGAAAGGGAAACAGGTTGATATTCCTGTGCCATTTGTTTTAAGAGTATTTTTTAGATGGTAACATATATATAAATGAACTCCTTAACATAGGCTTTACACTCGGGGTGCGTTTTCTTTGCACTTTACCTTTATAACAAACCTTGGAATCAATTTACTTGGAGAAGAGGTTCGTTGAACTCAATTCAAAAAAGTTTTTTGGGCGTCTGGTTCTTCGGTTCCTTTCTCCTGATTTTCTTTTTTGTTTTGTAGTAA
>NC_041697.1:1185000-1262043 GCF_900097015.1 Plasmodium sp. gorilla clade G2
TATATTTTTCCTTATTGTTATTCCATATTTAAATACATTGCTTATATAAATTTAAAAAAAATTATATAATTATCATGAACATTTTATATTATAAATTATTTTTAGGTGATTTCCGGTTTTTCCTTATTAAAAAATTAAAACAGGATTATATTTTTCTATTATTATTTAAGATTTTCAATTATCTATAAAGGTATAATTTTATTTTTCGGGTTTTATATAAAATGTGTGGAAAAGTAATAATATAGTCCATTTAATAATAAGAATATTTAATTTAATGTATATTATTTACTTTTATTCTTTTCGTATAAAGTTATATATATAATAGAGTTCCAATAAATTTAATATTTTATTTATTTTATAAAAAGTTCGTTTAAATTAATTCTTATTAAATTTCCTGTTCTTATAAAAACACTAAAATTATAGTAAAACTATATTTTCTTTATAGAAATATATTATATATATTTCAATATATTTATATGGGAAATAATTTTTTCATATATCTAGAGTTTTAATAAAAAATTGTTATATTCAATAATATGACAAAAAAATATAATATTAATTATATAATAATAATAAAACTAAATTATATAATACTTTTAATTGTAATGTATTAAAAATAAAACTAATAACAATTATATTTCTTTTTTTTACAAATGTTTTCTCGCATAAATATTACTACAATATATATTTTCATATTATATATATATGATAAAATATAAATTTACACACCCAAACTTTAAAAGTAATATATTTCCCTTTTGTAAACATTTATTATTTATAGAATTATATTAAATTATATATATATATATATATATATATTTAAATTCTTACTTTACAAATATGAAGATGACTTTTTTTTTTAATAAATCTATATTTATAATGTATAATACAGAGAAATTCATAAATAAATTTTTATTAAAAATATTAATATATAATAATACCATATTTGTATTACATAATAAATAAGAATTAATACATTGTTTTAAAATAATATTTTGTATATAATATAGTATTTATTATGTTTAATATATTATGATAGTATTATTTTTTCTGAATATATAAAAAGAAAAAAAATGGTCCAATATTTTTTGAAAGTAACCCCTATATATAATATAATAATAAAATATATTATTATTTTCTTTGTACACATTAAATTTTATTATTTGCATAAATGAAAATTTATATTATAATTATATGAAAATATATAATATATAATAAAGTATGAATGTTGCGGTATATACATATATTGTACGTTCTTATTTTATTTTATTTTATTTTATCTATTATTTGTCCTTATAAAAATAGTTTTCTTATAAAGATTAAAAAATATATATTCTTAAAATTTATTTAAAAAAATTTATAACTCTCATTCTTTTCTTTTTAATTCTTTTCAATATATATGATGTATAAAACAATTTACTTCATTTTAATAAATAAGAATAATATATATCAATATTTTTAATAATACATGTACATTATATGTATATTTCTCATTTCTATTTAAGACCTTTATATCATAAGAAAATATAAGATCTTTTAACAATTGCAAAATTAAGAAATAAAACAAAAAATTCTTAAATTTTTTTATATAAAAACAGATGAAACAATTTTATAAAGTACTTGAACACATTTAATATAATTTTTAATAAAGAACTTATAATTAAAATGGCTATCTATAAAAATAATATATATATTATATACATACCATGAAACTAAGTGCTATAGTAAAAGGAAAAAAATATTTAAATATAATTCTTCTTATTATAATATATTAATAATAAAAAATTATATGTACATATATATATACATTTCCTTTTTTTTTATACATTTATATGGGAAAATAATATTGTATAATGTATATATTCATTGTAATATTATAGCAATATAAATATTAAAACAAAATTAAAATACAAATTCAATTTTTAAAATAACATAAATAAAAACCCATATCTTTCTTTTTTTTAATTTAGGAAAATGAAAAAAAAAAAAGACTATATATTTTTTTTGGATATAAAAATTATGAATATAAACTTTTCTCTTTATTTTTTTCCTTTTTTATATGAAAACAATATAAATTACATTATAATTTATGAAAAATTTCCAATGAACATTTAAAAAATTTACAAAAATAAGAAGAAAGGTATATATATACTACCATATAATTATAAATATTTAAATATATGAAAGATAATTCACATCTCGATAGATAAAGGAATGTTAAAAGAAATAATACAGATGCGCTTTTATTTCATAAGGTTATTCTTCATTCTTGTATAAACTACATATATGTTTATATTATTAGACATATATATAATTTTATTAATATATATATATAATATATATATTTAGAAATAAAGAACATAAAGGGTTACAATTATATTTTTCATTATATAACTTCCTTTTATGCTCTTAAATAAAAATTTCTAAACGTACTTTATAATATTTTCATTTATGCTATTTTTTTTTGTTGACCCATTAAATAAATATACACGTATATATATATTTATATTTCAAAAATACCCCCCTTTTATATTATATATATAAAAATAAAATATATATAATTTTCCTATTTATTTTCTGTATAAGAATATTTATTAATTTGATTGATTAAAAAAATTCAACCATATAATTTTTATATAATTAATAATATTATAATTTTCAATACTATATTTTTCTAAAATTGGAATTATCATATATTTATATATATATTAATATTATAAGAATATTTATTACATGCATTATAATATTTTTATAATAAAGCCATATAAATTTATATTTATAAAAATACTTTTTTATTATTTTTTTATACAAAAAAAAAAAAAAAAAACAGAAATTATAAAAAAATTTAATAAATAATATGTTCTTAAAAGTATTAAATATATTTATAAATAGAAAGGTAATTTTTTTTTTTTAATAACATACTAAATATTATTATATATATAATATATATATTTTTTATAATAAATATGAATATATATATATATATATATATATAACAATATTATTTTTATATATATATATATAAAAAAAAAAAAAAAAAAATCTTACTTGCATTTAATTTTCTTCAATTTTTTTTATTTTCTATATATATTATATGCTTTAAGAATTTTTTTTTTTCTTGGCCTTGAAAAAAAAACATATATTTTAAATATATTAATGGTCCCTCATAAAAAAAAAAAATATAAAAAATATACATATATATGGTGTGTCGTTACGGTTTTATTAATATTGCATGCACACTATATAATATTCTAATCCTTAAAAGAACATAATAATTTAAATTTTATATTAATACTATTATATATAAGCATAAAATGAACTTAATAATAATTATATAAGGAATTCCCTTTCACATAATATTTATATATATTATATATATACATATATATATAATATATATACATATATATATATATATTATATTATATATTATAAAAAAAGCCCAAGTAATATATATATTATACTATATAAATATAATTTATATATAAATATATAATATATATATCTGATATAAAATATTTAATAATATATATATATCATATAAAATTATATCAAATATACAACGTATTTATAAGGTTTTAAATATAATATAATAGTAAAATAAATGTATATATAATATATTAATTGCATATTAAAAAAAAAAAAACTATATATATGTTATTATATATATATACATATATAGCAAATTTATAATAACATATTTACTTATTAAAATATTATATACATGATAATAACAAAAAAAAAAAAAAAAATTAAAACGTTATTAATTTTTTTCCTTTTTTAATTTCATAAATAAAAATAAAATATTAATATATTTAATTAGTTAAAAAAAAAAAAAAATATATATATATAATAATTATATATATAATATATATATATATATTATAGTATATTATATAAAATAAATTTAAAAATAAAAAAATTTTTTATAAAAAATTTTAACCTATTGTTAATTTTATAAAAAAAAAATTATTCTAAAATAATAAAATAAACAGCATATTAATTATAAAATAACTTTTGTTTTATTTTATTTAATATTATTTTATTTAAATTTATTTAATTTTAATTTTTCTTAATTTTATTATAATTCAAAATGAGATTCTCCAAAGTATTTTCTTTTTTTGCTTTTTTCATTGCCCTTAAATATTTTAACAGATGCCTTGGTGATCAATTAGATTTGGGTTCCTTACATAATAACCATAATGTTGTAGGAAACTCATCATCACAATCACCATCATCATCATCATCGTCACAATCACCATCATCTTCATCATCATCATCATCATCACAATCACCATCAGCATCTGCATCTTCAGCCTCAACCCCATCATCCCCAGCTGCCCCATCTTCAACCCCATCAAGCTCATCAGATGACAGCAAAAATGTATCTTTAGATAAAATCGATGAAGAACTTCAAAAGAAAAAGAAAAACGAAAAATTACTTTTAATATCCTCTGTTGCTACAGGTTTAGCCGTTTTAGTAGGTGGATTAATAGGTACTGCTTTATACACCAGCAGAAAAGCATCAAAAGCCAACAAAAATAATGGTGACGATTTAGATTCTGATGCTGAAGAAACCGATGCTACTGACGACTCATCTTCTGAAACCAAAACTGAAGAAGTCAAAACCGAAGAAACCAAAAAAGAAGAATAAATAATTCAAAACATATATAAAACAGGAAAATATTTATGTGCAAAATAAGTTATAATTTAAGCAAGTGTGATTAATTTTTTTCTAATATATATTAATATTTTCTATTATTAACTTTTTTTTTTAATATATATTTATTTGATTATTTATAGTATATATTATATATATATATATATATATATGTATTAAAATTAAAATAATTAAACACCGTTCGTAGGATATATAATTTGTCTTTATATATATATATACATTTAGTTTTACTAAAGAAACCGAGGACGGAGAAAAAGGACCATCAAGAATTATATATACATTAAAGATATACATATTATATGTATATATATATATAAATATTCATTTTGTTTTTATTTATGTAAGTCTGCTATATATATATATATATATATATATTATATGCATAAGACACATAGATAGCTTAAAATGAAAATGTGCATAAAATTAATTTCTTCTTTTTATTTATTTAATTTTTTTACATTTAAAAATTGTTTTTTTTTTCTTTTTTTTTTGGATTTCATATAAAAAATATATTCAAATTATATATTATTTTGTATTTAATGTAAAAGAAAAAAGAAACATTTTTATATATAATATTGCATGTCAAATTTGTATATGGTGAGTAAGAAAAATTTTTGTACATGTGTATTCTTTTTTTTTTTTTTTTTTTTTTTTCTTTAATAATAAAAAAAAAAACATTACATAATATTAAAGGAAAGCACAAGAACATTTTTATGTCTTTTTAAGTAAATGAAAATTTTGTGTTCTAAGAATATATTAAATTTTTAAAGTTATCATCCTACAAATGGGCAATAATAAATATTATTTTTACTTTTGGTTATAAAAGTAATATGGACATTATATATATATATATGATATATATAATAAGAAAATAAGATGGGAACAAATTTTTAATTATTCAAAAATAGGAAAAAATTATTTATTTGTATACTTAGGGAATATTTAAATACAACTTATATTTATTATAATATTCTTTTTATTAACACTGGAAAAAAAAAAAAATAAATAAATAAAATAAATAACAAATAATAAATACATTGTGAACCTTAAAAGAGAATATTAATATATATATATATATATATATATGTACAATAATGTTATTGTATATGAATTATATCCTCATATAATTTCAATATTTTATTTTTTTTTATTTTTTCCTTCTTTACACTAATTATTTTTAAACATAAAAATATCACTATATTTATTTAAAAATTTATATTAAATATGATTTGTATTTTATTAAATATATATCAGGAGAAGAAGAAAAAAAGTACAACAATAACAATAATAATAATAATAATAAATTATATATAAATATACACACATATTATATATATATATATATATATATATATATATATATATAAGGATTTATAATATAAATTTTCCTTTAACAAAAAAAAAATTAATACATATATGATATATATTTTATATATTATTCAAAGAAGTAAAAGTTGAGAATCGTAAACATTATTAATACAAATATAAATAATAAATTATGTAATCATTGAATTTAAAAAAAAAAAATACGAATAAAATAAGAAAAACACAAAAAAAAAAAAAAAAAATAATAAATAATAAAATAATAAATAAAATGAAATAATTATAAATATTAACAAAGACACTTTGATTTATGAAAATTTGAACAAAATTTTTATCAAACAAATAAATGAAAATGGAACAAAATGAATTTATTTGAAAATATATGAAATGTAAATATATGTATATATATGGTATAATGTAAAATATTATATATATATATATATATATATATATATATATGTATGTATGTATTTGCTATTTTCATTTTTTTATTTTTCATCCATTATATTTATGTTTATTTTTTTAATTTTCTTTTCTTTTAATAATATATATATATATATATATATATATTAATACCTCTGCAATCTTTCCTTTAAAATAAGCATCAAATCATTTTTCTTTTTTATTATAAATTCATCCCATAATTTTATCTTATTATCCATGTATGTAACAAATTCTTCAGTTGCACATGGGTCGGGATGAGATTCTAAAAATTTATCAAAATTGTCTTTATCATCATTATCCATTTTTGTTAAATTGGATTGAAGGATATTATTACATTCCCAAAAATATTTGGATCTATAATTTTCGTCTATTTTATTTTCTTTTGAAAATGTAATTGTATATTCCCAAATTTCATCTACCATACGAAGAAATTGTTTCCTTTGATAATTATGTAATTTGTAATAGGTATCATACATAACATTTTTACTTACAGTTTTATCAAAGGTACTCATAATACTTCGTATTTTATCAGGTGGATATTCCTTTGGACCTTTTCTTAAATTACGAGATTTAATTCCTTGTTCTGTATAATTTAATGTCATAGATGAATGTGCTTTCATTTTATTTTTTTTCTCATTGTTAGAAAAAGAGTTTCTATAACCTTCCATTACATTTGATAACATTCTATTATGTATTTTATATATTTCAAGTTCACAACCGCTCCTTTCTTTATGAATCATCATCATCTATTAAAAAAGGAAAAAAAAAAAAATACATATATATATATATATATATACATTGTTATGTTAAGCTCAAATACGTATATTTTAAAATTAATTTAAATTTGTATATTAATACACATGCCCATAAAAAAATAATTAAATAAAATAATGACTATTTTCAATTCTTTTTTTCACATCTTACAAATAATAACACAAATATGAGGGGGGAAATTGTTCCCTTCAGATATGTACAGATTATCATTTTCTTACATATTGGTGTCTTCATGCTTATTTTATTTTATTTTATTTTTTTTGGTTTCTTTTAAAATGAAAAAATAATCATATTGATACTCCAAGAAAAAAAAAAAAAAAAAAAAATTATATAACATAAAAAGGTATCAATATAAATAATATATTCTTAACAAAATAACAAATACAAATAACACAAAAATGAATGTCTACATATATAATCTTTAAAAAAAAAAAAAATTAACGGAAACAAAAACAGAAAATTATCTATTCCAAAAAAAAAATACTTTTATTTTTTAAATTTTCATATATATATATTACATAATATAAAATGTATTCTTAAATTAGTATGAATTTATAAATATTGAATATTAATTATATGAAATTATATTAAACTACAACAAAAAAAAAAAAAAAATAATAAAATAAATAAAAGAAAAACCAAAAAAACTAAAATATGTTATATATATAATATATTTTTTTTAAAATAAATAATATCATATTTATTTTCTTTAAAACATACAAATAAAAAACAAAACAAAATGGAATAAGTAAATAAATAAATTATAACATAATAACAATAACTAAAATAAAATAAAATAAATAAAAAAAAAAAAAATGAATAAATAAACAGAATAATATAATAATCAACAATATATTTTATAAATGTATCATAAAAATAACGCACGTATTTTTTTATATTTATATATATGCATATATTTCATTATATTCAAAATTGTATTTTATATTATATATAAAAATTCAACATAAAATTTTAATTATAAAAAATTATTTTTTAAGTATATAAACAGAAATATTATTAAAATACAAAGTTGTAATAAATATAATATATTATTAAAAATTATATATGATTTATTTATTTGCTTTCAATTAAAGAAATTATATTTAAATACACTTAAATATAGCTTAAATAAAAAAAAATTAACGTATTTTTTTTAATTCGTATTTTTCTACTTTTCTTTTATTTATATATCCGAATTTTTTATAAAAAAAATCATATATGTATTCATATGAAAGCAAAATTATTAAACAAATAAAAGTTATAACACTGCCAAGATTTATATAATATATATATATTTTTTTTCAATTTTTATAAATAAAAGGTATTATGATTATATAAATTTTTTAATTTTATATATTTTCTTATCATTTATGCAACATCTTACAAATAAAATAGCATTTTTCTTTCTTTTTGTTTTTAATATATTTATATATTTTACACATTTTATAATTAATTTTTCTAAATTCCCTCTTCATTATATATAACAAAAGATATTAATTTATTCAAATGATTATCAAATAAAAACAGAAAAAAAAAAAAAATAAATAAAATTATATATTAATTATTAGAAGGATTAATTTTTTTTTTCTTTTTATTTTTTTTTCTTTAATGTGCATTTAAAAAAATATATTTAAGTAAACATTATTTTATAATGAAAGAATTTCAAATAAATAATATATATAATATTTATGTTATGTATATATATTTTCTTAATAAATATTATAATATTTGTATTTATTATTATATTTTTTTTTTTTTTTTAATAATATAATAATTGTACTATATGCACTTATGAAGAAGTTACAAAATGTGAAATTAATTTATCTGTTCTAAAACACCTAGGGATTAATAATGAATATATTATGATTATAAAGAAAGGGAGGGACAAAAAAAAAAAAAAAATTAATAATGTAAAAAGTATTATTATAATACATTAGATTCTATTGTGAAAATAAGATATATATATATATAGTTACATCTTATATATAATATAGTAAAATGTTTTTCAAATGTATTCTTCTTAAAATACATTTGATCCATATTTTAGAGTTCATAATAAATATTATACTTATATATTTTTCTAATTCCATTATTCTTTATTGATTTTAAAATATTTTTTTATTTTTTTGTTTTTAACACTTTGTGTTTTACTTATAATTTTTACATATTTTATTACATTATTATATTATATATACAATACATACATATATGTATCTATATAAATTGTTGAAAATATTATTATTTCTTTTGTATAAATTAAAAGAAAAAATAATAATAATAATAATTTTTTTTATTAGTTTATGATATGTACTTTAAAATACTTAATATTATATATATATATATATATATATATATATATGCATGTATATATACACATTCTAGTTAATTTTTTATTATATTTTTTTTTTTATGTATAATATGATTTTTAACTAATTAAATATAAAAAGTATAAAAAAAAAAATTATGTATATATAAAAATAATAGATGAATTATCTTTATATATATATTTATATATATTTTATTTTCTTAATTTCCACTCCCTCCTTCTTTTAATGTAATGTGATCATATATTTATTGATAATTAAATATATGAATATAATATAAAAAAAAAAAAATTTATATATTTTATTATTAAGAATATTTTGTACATTTACCTTAATTAATTAATTTATTAATTTATTAATTATTTATTATTTATTATTTATTATTACTTATTATTATGCTATGATATGTACCTATTTTAACTTTTTTAATACACTTTTTTTTTTTTTTTTTTTTTTTTTTTTGTTGTAAAATAAAATAAATACACTGCAAATAAAATCTTATTTTATAAAATTAGGAAAATTCATGTTTATTTTTTAATTATAAATAATAAATAAAAATTAATGAATATTTGTAAATTTACAAGTATTGATATATATATATATATATATATATATATATATATATATATATCTTATGATTCTTTATTTTAAATTGAAAAATGAAAAAAGAGAAGTCTTTAAGAAGATATATTTTATACATGAAGAAAAAAATAATTTAATAAAATAATTTGTTCTATACGTGGTATATATATAAAATAATATAATGAAAATAAAAAAATTCTGAATTCTCCCTAAAATATATATATTTTTAATTTTATAATAGAAAAATAATAAAATGCATACTTATAAGGAAAAAAGGAAAAACATAAAAAAATAATAGTAAAATTAAGTGTATTTATTTATTTTATTATTGTTTTAGTATTTTATATACTATATTATACATATTTTTTTTAATTAATGAAATAAAATTTATTAAGTTTTTTGTATATGTTTATTTTATATGTTTGCTTTTTAGCTTATTGTAAAATAAGAAAATATAATTATATCAATTAAAATTTTTGTTAATGCCTTGTTATAATGTAGTAATATATAAATAAAGCAGTATATTTATTTAATTAGATTTATCTAATGTTTTTATAATAAATCTAATTGTTTTTTTTTTTTTTTTTTTTTTTTTTTTTGTTTTGTTTTCCTATTTTTTCGTTATTTTTCATATTTCCATATTCTTTTCCTCTAGAAAAAAAAAAGAAAAAGTTTTTTTTGTTTATATTTTTCTAAGAAAAGAAAAATTAATTATTATATATAAATTTAAAGAATTTTTGAATTTATTTATTTATATTTAAGATAATTCATTTTTTTATTTTTTTATTTTATTTTATTTTATTTTTTTTTGATATATATATATATATATTTATACATATTTTTATACATTTATATATTTATTTATACGTATACTTAACAAAAACCGTTTCAAAGTTTTAATCTAATTAAAAAAAAAATAATTAAAATTAAATTCATAAAAAAAGATATATGTCGAAAAATTTTGTTTATTGATTAATGTTCAAATAATTTATTATATTTTAATTTGTGTTTTGTGTATTATTTATTTTAATTTTTTTTTTTTTTTTTTTGCACAATAAGTATTATATATAAATGTATACATAGAATATTTGTGTATGTTGTAAATATAAGTATTAATAATTTTATATTATTCTACATATTTAAATATATATATATATATATATATATATATATATATATATATATATAATTTATCTGTTCAGTTTATATTTTATTATTGAAAATATTTGTTAATTTTATAATAGAAAGCTTTATTTATTTGAAGAATACTTTAAAAAAATTGATATTTATAAATATATATATATATATACATATACTTAATTAATAATGAGAATCTTTAATGGATCAATTTATATTTCCCCTAGAGGAAATATGGATAATAATGATGTAAATGCTAAAGGTTGTAGAATATACTCTTTTGAAGAAGAACAGACGAAAAAAGAAAATAGGACTAACTTATTATTAAATTCATTATTTTCTAGAAAAAGTATGATACCATTACTTGGAATTTTATATGTGATTTTATTGGTAAGTTTTGATTTTAGGAAATATATATTAATATAGTAATATATTTATATATATATATATATATATATATATATATATATGTGTGTATTGTTTTATTATTTAGAATGTACTTGTTTGTAATAAAAATGACAATAGGGCAGTTCAATTTAGCAGTACATATTCAAGAAACTTAAACGAAGTTAAATTATCAGATATTGACAAGAAATTAATAAAAGCAAAATGTTGTGATTCTATAAGTAAATCAAATATGGAAGATCGATTAAAGGTAAAATTGCTTTTAAAGAACTCATTTGAAAGTGAACATGAAAATGTATTTGGACAGAACGCTGATGTATTTAATGATTTATTATGTGATGAAATGTGGAAAAAGTTTAATTTAAATTTACATGATAAATTAGATATTAAAAATGGAAAACATGAAATGGATCATCTGATGAATAAAGAACTATTTAAATTATCTGAAATTTCTGACAATAGAGAAAAAATGATTAATTTATGGAAAGAAACCATGGGAAAGGAAAAAAAGAAATACTATCAAATGAATTATGACATATATAGTTATCTTGAATTCCTAAGAAAAAAACATAAAGTACCACGTCAGTATGGAAGCAAACAATGGGATGATTGTACGAAAAAAATAAAGGAAACTGAAGAGAATGCTAAAGATTTATTAGAAGATATTTTTAAAAAATGGCTTGAAAATGAACATTTAGATAAGAACGAATTTATAGTCTTAATATCTGGATGTAGATTATTATGGAGAAAATTAAGTGATGATATGACAAAAGCTTGTAAAGTTTATATACTTAAACCTTTTAATGATGTATATAATGAGAAAAAAAGACTAATAAAAAAAGGTGAAGATTTATCAAGCATTAATTATGAGGAATATTTTAAAAGTGGACCGTTTTTAAATAACTATTCTACGGATAAAAATGAATTTCCAACTTTGCAAGCATTGTTAGAAAAATATGATGCATTAGATGAAGATGCACAAAAAGATGTATTAGTAGGTAAATCATTCCATACTTTACTTGATGAAACGACAACTATTGAAAGTAATTCATTAGAATTGGACGAAGAAGATGACAAAGAAGGTCATCATGATGAAGAAATTAAAGATCAGAAACTAACAAGTTTATCTCATAATAAGGATCAAAATTACGATGAAAAATATAATGAAGAGTATGAATCATATGTAAAAGAAATAGAATCTAATGCTGAAAAAGTAGCTGAATATAAAGTTGAAAAGGAATTTCAAGAGGTAAATAAACGATTTCGTGAGGTTGGAAAACGAATTAAATTAGCTGAGAAAAATATCAAACTTAATGAGTCAAGTAGCGAATCAGAAGAAGATTCTGATGATGAAGATGATGAAGATGAAGATGAAGATGACGATGAAGATGACGATGATGATGACGATGATGATGACGATGATGATGACGATGAAGATGAGGATGATGATGAGGATGATGATGAAGATGATGAGGAAGATGATGAGGAAGATGATGATGAGGAAGATGATGATGAGGAAGATGATGATGAGGAAGATGATGATAACGATGATGAAGACTCTAACTATGAATAAAAAAGTTTAATCAAAAAAAAAGAAAAAAAAAAATTATAGAAATACTATTAAAATTTGAATAAATAATATATGTATATATATATATATATATATAACCAATAAAATAGTCCAAAATATGTGCAAAAGTTTCTTATAATTATTTTATTTTAATTTATTTTATTTTTTATTATTTTATTTTTTATTTTATTGATTTAATTTTTTTTTTTTTTTTGTGCGAATTCATACTGTTATATGATATTTATGTTTATATATATAACTTTTTTAAAGAAAAGAAAAATATAATTAAAATATTTTGTATAAGAATATAAATTTATTTTAAAATATATAATGTAATATTATATATATTATATGAAAAATTTAAAAGTATTATAATAAATTAATTAGTTCAATAAAAAATGTCAAGACAAATTGAATAATGACTTAATGTAATAATAAAAGTGCTTTAATGTAAATATGACTACATTTTTATTAATGAAAATTATAGATGTGTAGAAATATAATTTATAAATTAGTACATAAAAATGAATAATAATAAATAATAGATAAATAAATATAATACGTATATATATTAGATAAATATTTTCCATTTTATCTAAAAGACTTTTATAAAAAATATCCTTCATAATATTATAAAATATGAATATATCTTATAATATAATTATATTATTTTCATATAACATTCTTAAATGTATATATTTTCTTATTTCCTAATCGAAATTGTGAAATATTAAAAAAGAAAGATGAAAAAAAAAAAAAGAAAAAGGAAAAAATGTGTATTATTTATTTATATAATTAATTATTAATTTTTTCTTTTTTTTTATTTTCATGGAAGGACATAGTTTTTTGTTTACACAATTTTTTATATATTTGAATTAACATATAATTTATTTAAATATTATATTATTATTATTTGTTTAATATTTATTAAAAGGGAATAATTTGTTTTATATTTAAGAGCTTATAATGTTATTAGGAAAATTCATAAAAAAAAAAAAAAAAAAAGAAAAAGAAAAAGAAAAAGAAAAAGAAAATGAATTTAATAATATATATATATATATATATAAATTAATTCTTTTATTTTTATAATTTTAATTTGTTATATTTTTATGTATATTTTCTAAAAATAATATGTAAAAATATATTTTCCCTATTATAAGTTATATCTTCTTAATAAACATATTTTTCTTGAAAGGTCATAGAATATATAAATATATATATATATATATTAATTTCCATATATTTAATTCTTAATGAAATTTTTTATATAAATGTATATTATGGAGATGTTTCTTAATAAATTTCTCTATAAAATTCTTTCATAGGGAAATTTGTATATAAATATTTATTTATTATCATTTGTGTTTTTTTTATTTTATTATTTATTATTTTTTTTTTTCTCCTTTAAGTAACTTAAAAGAAAAATGAAAAAACTGAATTAAAGAAAAAGTGCTTATATATTCCAATATATAAATATAAATCTTTATGGGTATTCACATATTTTCCCAAAAAATATTATATATATATATATGATATAATTTTTTTTTTTTTTTTTTTTTTTTTTTTTTTTTTTTTTTTTTTTTTTTTATTTATATATATTATATATAATATATTTTATTATATTTAATAAATTATATATTGTACTTTTATTATTATTAAATGTAAATAAATAATGTTTACATAACTTTATATTCATGAGAAAAAAAAAAGGAAAGAATAAAAATAAACATTATAAAAATAGTGTATTATATATGGTCAATTATTAAATGTACATGTTTTTAAAAAATGAGGTTTACTGATTCATTATATTTCATTAAAAATAATTCAGTATTTGATATGAATTATTTAAAAATAAGTAACTGTAGTAATTGTAATTTTGGAGAAGAGAAAAATAAAAATAAAAATAAAAATAAAAATGGTGAAAGTTCTTTTAAATCATTATTGTTTAAGCCTATTGTTATGTTAGTTGCTGGAATATTATATATTGTAATTTTGGTAAATGAAATTTGAAAGAATATAAATATAAATATATATATATATATATATATAGATACTATTTATATTTATATTTATTTATGTTAATATACATATATATTTATATATTTTCCTTTTAGAATGTTTGTATGGGTGAGAGTAATAATTTTAGTTATCAATTACAATATAGTAATAGATACTCAAGAAAATTAAGTGAAAGGTTTATTTATTATAACCCTAATGTTGAAGGAGGTTATCCTGATATGTGCAACACATGTAGTGGACAAAGTTATTCTGATGAGAGTGATTATGATGTAATGAAATATACTAATAAAGTAATGAAAGATTTAAAGAAACACCAATTATGGAATGATCATAATAAAGTACCTTATACTAGTGTATATATGGGTGTTTCTGTTCAAGATAAAGATTATGTATTCGATAAAGAAATTGATAATATGGATTTTGGTTCTGATGATATTATAGATTTTATGAAATATATGTGGCATCAAGTAATGGAGACAGAGAAGGAAAGATATTTAGTTTTAAAAAATGTGTTACGTAAATTTCAAGACGAATTTCCACTTAATAATAATATTATGAATAATTATAATAACAAGAAATATGTTAAATGTTATGAACGTATAGATTTAGGTGCAGATATTGTTGAAAGTGGTTTGAATAAAGTGTTCACTAAATGTTTAAAGAAAAATGAATTAGATAAAAATAAATTTAAAATTTTGATAACAGCAATTAGATTTCTTTGGAGAAAAACTTTCTTAGATGTTCAAGAAGAATGTAATGTAATACTTGAATTACCTACAAAGGTATCGCAGTTACCAAAAAGGAACTTAAGAAGAAGAAGAACACCAAATCCTAATGATGAGGTATCCTTAAGAAGTTATCCAAGAAGTTATCCAAAAAGTTATCCAAAAAGTTATCCAAGAAGTTATCCAAAAAGTTATCCAAAAAGTTATCCAAGAAATAGCAATCCTCGAACTTATGGTCAACGAAATTATTATCCACCATATAGACCACCACAAATAATTGATTACGTTTATAAGGTAACATATGGAGAAAATGCTGACGAAGATGTTGATAGACATATTGAACATTTAGTAGAAAGAATGGCTGAAGAAGAAGCTGAAAGGATTGCTGAATTATCCGTACAACCATATATTGAAGCTTTAGAAGCATCTTATAAACCTATTGCTGAAAGGAATTCACAAAATAGTGTAGAAAAAAAAGTTGAAAAGAGTGATGAAATGATAAATGAAAAACACATGGATGAACAAAAAAATGCGAATATGAATAATCAGCCATTAAAAGGAATACTGAAAGGTGGGAATACAAATGCAAAAGGGGCACAGGCAAATGCAAAATTAGGAAGTGCAACCACAAAAGGAGGACTTGCAAATGCAAAAGTAGGAAATGCAACCACAAAAGTAGGAGGTGCAAATAAAAAAGTAGGAAATGTAACGACAAAAGTAGGAATTGCAACAACAAAAGTAGGAAATCCAAATGCAAGGGCCAATTCAGGAAAAATAAATAAAAAGACAAAATAAGGAAATATCAATTTAAAAAAATAAAATGGATTAAAAAAAATAAATATGATTAATATAGAAAGTATTTGAACAAAAAATGTTTAAATATAAAAAGGTGAAAATTTTTTTTTTTGGAAATAATTAGAATATGTGAATATAAAAAAAAAAAAAAAAAAAAATTAAAAAATGAAGGAATTAATAAGATTATGATTTTTATTGTGTTACAAATGTTTATTATCAGAATTATAAATATAAAAGAAAAAAAAAATGATAAAAAATATATATGTATATGTCTTATATTTTTCTTTATAGTGGTATATAAAAATATTATAAATAAAAAACACATAATAAGAAAAAAGTATATGGTTGTAAAATAAAAAAAAAAAAATTTTTACATTATATAGTTATTTATATATTTTTAATTATATTATTTTTAAATATATATCTGTATATATATATTTTATTTTCCTTTTTAATTTATTAATATCCGTAATTCCATTTTCTGTGTTATTTCATTATTATTATTATTATTTTTTTATATTATGTGTATTTTTTTTTTTTTTTTTTTTTTTGTTATATTTTGCATTTATTTTCTTCATTTGATAATATATTATTTTATATTATAAAAATTAATTTTACTTATATATTGAAAGGGTGAGAATATTTAGAATATATATTTTTGTTTTAAAAATCTAAATGATTATTATGTTTATTATAATTAGCAAAAATATATGTATTCTTTTAATATTTTAAATAATCTTAATATGTATGTAAGAAGTTATTTGAATATATATATATATATATATAGAATAATATAGAAAAAATTAATTTTGTTTAAATTGTTTAACATATATTTTTTACCCTTATTTTATTATACATTATATATATATTGTATTTTTTTTTTTTTTTTTTTTTTATGTTCTTTTTGCCTTATTTCTTATATAATTTATTACAATATCTTATAAAATGTAATAATAAAAATCAATTATAACAATAATTTTATTTTAAACATTTTGTGGAATAAGAAAATATTGAGATGTTTTTCTTTGAATTCTACATTCTACAGATTTATAAATATCCCAATAAATTAGTATTTATGAATTATAATATTATATAATAATATATATATATATATATAATATTATCTATGTGTTAGGAAAATGGGGAAATAATAATTTTAAAAAAAATTTTATTATAAGATATATTATGAGTTAACTTTATTTCACTTTATTTGTTTTTATATTTTTTGTTAATTATAGTAAAATTTAGATTGAAAATTAAATATTTCATATTCAAGCATAATAAAAATTTTAAATATGAATAGAATATTTTAATATTTTTCTTTATATTAAATGTATAATTATATGATTGTTATGTATGTATGAATTTTAAAATTTGTATATTTATAAATAGATATATATTTAACATTCAAATAATATATTTTTTTTTTTTTTTTTTTTTTTTTTTATAATTTTCCTATGTACTAATTCATATTTTTTAGAATTATTGGTTCATATCTATATATAGTATCCCTAAACTTTTAACATATATATTTGAAAATAGATTAAAATTGTATAATATTATATAATAAACCTATGTTCAATTTAAATATAAAAGAGTGTTTTCATTTTTTTATAACCATTAAAACAATTTATATAATATATTTTTTATTTAATTAAATGTTATGATATTTTTAAAACATATATTTTAAATAGCAACCATTCATAATATAATTTAATATATGAAAATATATATATATATATATATATATATAATTAGAATTAATATCAATGACATTAATCTTAAGGTGTATTAATTTTTTTTATTATTGTTATTTATTATTTTTTTTTTTTTTATTTCATTATTTTTTATTATTTAAATTTTGAATTAATATGTATAAAATTATACAATAATTATATTAGAACTACACACAATAATGATATATATAAAAAAACTATACATATTAATAAAATTATATTAATAATTTTCAAATTTAAGATATACAATGAATATTAATATTTCTTTTATTAATATTTTTAATTTGTTCATATTCATTATATTTTTACACTATTACAATAAGGTAATAAATATAAATAAATACATATATATATATATATATACATATTTTTAAATTAATAATTAATGTTTATATGTAAAATTTCCAAATGAATATGTTGAATAAAATTTATAATATTTTTGTAATTTTTAGATTGCCTCTAAAACATTTTGTAATGATGTTAAATATTTAAACGAAATAAAATTAAGTAAAGGATCTTATAGGTCCTTATCAGATGATATGGTTGGTATGGCCATGGAAACATGTATTTTATGGAAAACCAATTCATCTCCATATGCTGTTGAATATGAAAAAATAAATGATGATGAAGAATTAAGTAACCAGGAAAAAGTGAGTCATAAAAAATTGATATATAGAATAGAAAAAATTAATGAATTATACCAGAATGAAAATGAAATAAATAAAATGAATTCAGTTAATGTGAATGAAAATAATAATAATAAAAAAAAGAAAAAATTTAAAAAGAAAAAAAATAAGGATTTATAATGAAAGAGACCTTTTTTTTTTTTTTTGTGATTATTCAATATATATTAATTAAAAATACAAAAAGTGAAAAGTGTAGTCCTTTTATTAACATCTTTTTTTTTTTTTATAAATTATTATTTTAATAAATAAATATAATAAACATTTATAGAAAAAACAAGATGCAAACAAAAAAAAAAATAAAAATTTATTATTTATTTTTAATTATTTTATTATTATTTCTTTTGAATAATTTATTCGTCTTAATAATATTTTTGAAAAATTTGTATTTGTTTATTTGATTTTTTATGTGTATAAATTTTTTTTATTTTTTTTTTTAATATATAAAATTTGTATTAATGTATTTATATATGTATTACACATTTTTATAATAGTTATAATATTAAAATTGTATTTGTGTACATAAATTGTGGATTTATATAGTTTGATATTTTTAATATAACTATTAAAATAACTATTAAATATTGTAGTATATATATATAGTATATATATTATAATTATAGTAAAAAAAAATATATAATATATAATAATATAATTATGTGTAAGGGTGTGTATATTGGAATATAATATTGAAAATAAATTTTTAAATAATTAATTTATTTATAAATGTTATTTATTATATATTACTTTTACTAATTAAATTTATTTTTTTATAATTTTTTTTCTCTATTTGTACAGAAAAACGGAGAGAGGAATTCCTGATCATTTGTTAAGTTGAATAATGTATATTCAAGAGATTTGTATGAAACACAAGAAAACAGTAATCCATCCTTTAGAAGTACTATTTTGGAAGCTAATGGAAACCAAGACCATGACGCTTTCAATGTTTATGTAGATACGTCATTTGCTGAGACCGTTTTGAATGGAAAAGATATTATTAGTTATTTAGAACATCAAAATATTAAAATTCATGATGATAATACTCATGATGGTGTATCAGATATGATTTTTAATCCAAGTGATATATAAAATTATTATGATGTATTGAATGTAAATGAACAACTTTTTTTTAATAAACTTAAAAGAAATTTTTACAACTTATCTTTACAACATTATCCAAATATAACTAGTGATAACAACATTGAGTTGAACGATGTATTTAATCAGTTGAGTGAAAGCATATCAAGTATTAAGTTATCAAATAAGAAAAAATATTTTAGACAATGGAGTATATGGAACAAAAAAAATGGTCATAGTAAATCCACTTGTATATTTTAATGGAATATTTACATTTGATGTAAGGCATGAATATATCGGAACTAAAGAAGTAGAAAATTTTGTTCAATTATTTTTAGAAAGAAACATTTCACCTGAAAATACAATAACTTTTCTTGAAGAAGCTGTTGATGATATGATGAAAGGACAAAATGATAGAGAATTAGCATTAACTGAATTGTTAAAAGAAAAATTATATTTACATTTAAATGATGATTAGAAATGATTAAATACAATTAATAGTGAAATTAATGATTTAACAAAATCAGCATTCTCTAAATGCATTTTAGGAGAAGTAGGTTGGACCTATGAAAATGTAGGTAATATAAATATAAATATATATATATATATATATATATATATATATATATATATATATATATATATATATGAAACAGATAATGTTGGTATAACATATCATGGTATATATAAACATCAATCTGATGAATGAATTAATAGAAATTATAACAATTTGGATGATAATATAAATGATCTTGTTACTTTATTAAAAAAATTTTATCCTTTTACCGAAAATATTAATCCATTTTTAAGAAGAGCAAAACATAACTTTGCTAATTTACAAGGGGAAGTAAATAACTTATACAATAGTGTTAATGTAGTATATGATAATTTATATAATGAAAATATTAATATATCTCCAAACTAACACTAGCATTTATTACAAGAATTATTAAAAATAATATTAAAAATAAAATTCTTCCATATTGAGAAAACTATTAGAGAATGCGCATATAATGTACTAAAGGATAAATTTGTATATGGAAATGTTCATAGAAATTGAGTTCGCAGATTGATATTATTAGGAAACTCAATAAGCCAAAGATCTTATCAATAAAATGTAAATATATATATATGTATACATGGGTGCTTATTATATAATATTTTTTATGTATATGTAATATAAAATGACAAGAGTTGTTTTACTTATTCTATTGATTTGTTTATGCACGAAAAAGTATATAATTATATTTTACTTTATTAATTGTGATTATGAAAAAATAGAAAAATTCTAAATAAAAAATGATAAAAATAAGATGTTACATTTTCTATATCAAACGTATTAATATTCTTATATTGTTAATGTATACATTTTTAAATAATTTTGATTCTAAAATGTATAAATATATGAATACCTATTATGAATTTTGAAAACTTTAATTAAAAATATATGGTAATAAAATTATGTTAATTTTAGTAAATATTTAAATACACACATATATACTTTTATGTTATTTCCATTAGTTCTTATTTCCTTTGAATATTATATGTTGTAAGTATAATTCATTTCAAATATAAAAAATTATATAGATTAAATCAATGTAACAAAACTTATTTTTATATATTATCTAATACCTATGTTCATATGTATGTTATATTCTGTAGGAAAGTAAAATTTATTTAATTAAAATATGTACGATTGAATTATAATTTTTAAATACAAATGAATTGAAACGAAAATAAAAAAATTTAATAGAAAATTTTATAGTAATTGTTTTAGGTTTTATCTTCAATTATTTAAATAAAATTTATTAAGATTCATTGTATTTGTAATCGTAAATTTATTATATACAAATTATATAATTTTTAAAGTAAAATTTTATGAATATGAGTGTATGAATATAAGAAAATAGTGATAAATCATTTTATATTAAAAAACCCGAATATAATTTTCTATAATATAAAAAAATAGAAAAAATATATAATACATAATTATTATTAGTAGATATTTATATAAATATATATCTTATTATATTCAACGTTATAGATGTTTAGACGTTTTTATATAAATGTATATATTAATAGAAAATATTTAAAAAGAAAAAGAAAATAATTTAATATTGTATATTAGAATGAAATTTATATCAGAAAAATGTTTTGATGACATATTGTTAAATTAAAGGAATAAAATAAATTAAATCTACATATTATTGTATTTTTTATATAATATTATCTATATAAATGCTTAAATATTAATCTGATAATTAATTAATTAATTTTATATATAATATATAAACCATTTTACATATTTTATATTATTTTTATAAAATATAAATTTCATATTATGTACATTTATTTTAGAAATGTTGTCTTTTGTTGATCCAGATAATAACACTGTCATAACATTACATATTTTATCATATATATTGTAAATATATATTTTTATAAAAAAACATAACATTTAAAAAATAACTAAAAATATAAATAATAATTTGTTTTATGAGATTGTATAAAAACATTTATATATGTTGTAGAATAAATATGAGGAACATATATATATATATATATATATATATATATATATGTATATGTTAATGTCAAAATACTAAAAAAAGAAACAAAAAATAAAAACAATTAATTATTTTCTGATGCTTTATATAGTTACATGATTTTATTTTTATGCATATACGAAATAACGAAATATTTATTCTATTTATATAAATGAATTATAGTTGATTGTTCTTGTTTATTTTTTAATATATGATTATGCTATTCTTTTAGTAATATTATTATGATTGTCATGTATATATAAAGTATGCATTTTGTGAATGAATACATTAATTATTGAAATAAAAAAAAAAAAACTATTAGACCAATAATAATTTTTTTTGTGTAATTTTTTTTTTTTTGTGATTTCTGAAACAATGATTTATTATTTTTCTTATTTTTCAATTCTACCTGTTCTGTTTGATTGCGATGTTCTTCTAGAATTTCATTATTCAATGTACAATCAGATGATGTTTTAGGATATCTCATATCATTTTCATCTAATTTATTATATGTTGGGTATGTTAGTGAATTTTCTCCTGAATGGTTTTTAAATATATCTGTTTCTTGTGCTTCGGCTAGTAATCTCTTATATCCTATATTTATTGCACCATCCGTATTTTTTTTATTATAACGTACATTTTCAGGGGAAAACTAAAAAATAAATAAAATAACAAATAAATGTATATATATTATTGAATTTATTCAATTATATATAATATTAATAGTATATATATTAATATAATTTAATGGTTTTTAATTTATTTTATTTTATTATTTTATTTTATTTCTTTTTTTTTCAAACCTTATGTGTAATTATTAAAATACACAGTAGAATAGAAAACATAAATAATTTAAAATAATTACAAGACATTATTTTTCTTTATTTTTAATATATTTTTTTATAACTTGTTTTTATGTAATATATTTATTTTACACTATACTTTTTTTAATTTTATTAATAAATTTTAATTATGATGTTTTATTTTTTATATCATGAAAACAAACAAATGTATTAATAAATGTTATATTAGAATAAAATTATATATAAATAAATTTATTTAATAATATTATAATTTATAAAACATCATTTCAATATTTATTTAATATGTTTTTTTTTGAAAATAAAAAAATTAGAATATTATTAAATATATTATAATTTTTTAAAATATCGTGAAATTTACTTATTTAATATATATATATATATATATATATATATATAATTAATATATCCTTTTTATATTATTTAAATAATAGTAAAAACGTTAACGTTCGTTGTTTTTTTGTATAAAAATTATTTTCAGTAACTAGATATTATAACAAAGGAAAATGTATATATAATGATCTTAGGTATTGTATATTATTTTAAGTGCGAATTATATATTTATATTTTTATTATTTTACAAAAAAAATTCATATTATCCAATGATATATATAATTCCTCATTACGCAATTCTAATTATCATTAAATATCTAAATTTCAAAATATTTCTTCTCTAATGAGGAATAATAAATAGAGCTATATATATATATATATATATATATATATATATATATATATTTATATTTATATATATTTATGTTGTACCTAATTAAGAAGTAATATTACTAATCTAATATTAGCGGTCGTAGTAAATATATTTTTTATTTAAATGAAATTAAATTGAAATCAATTTAATAATAATAATATTATTTTTGTTTCATAATGTATAACATAATTCTTTTAAAAATAAAAGCATTTTATTATTAAATACATTTGAAAAATATATGTTCTTTCACTTATAAATTAATAAAAATAATATTAAATAATTTTATTACCTTAAAGAGGAATATAAAAATTTAATACATTATATATTTAGTAATATATATATATTAAATTGCATATATCATATTTTAGAAACTAATGAAAAAAATATTGTAGAATATATTTTGTTCAAATAGAATTAGAAAATAATAATCACTTTTCTATATATTATTATTGGCAAATATTAATGTGTAAATATATTAATAATTTTTTTTTTTTTTTTTTTTTTTTTTTTTTTTTTTTTACATACTTTCTTCTAATATCCAAAACATTTGAACGTTTTTTCATCGAAATTTTTCATTACTGCTTCATTTCTGCGTCGTTGTCATAAATAGATGATTCGTACAATTTATATATTCATACTAAACTATTCATTAAAATTTTTTTTGTTTTGGTTTGATATATGTAAAATATATGCGCTATAGTAGTTCGATCTTTTATTTACTTAGAAAAAATATAACATTTGTATATATATATTATTGTTAGCTATATTTTATGACAATATATATTTTTGTTATAATTATATATAATGAATTTTTATATAAATGTTATTCTTATATGTACGGTATAAGGATATACACGTATACTTATATATATAGGATATGCTAATATATATATTATAATTATAATTTTTTGATGCATATTTGTTAGCACTTTAATGATTTATTTAAAGGAAGAGCAAACAATAATAAGATATTTGTGTAATGGTTTTTCATTTGTATTGTGTTGCTTATATTATAATATGATAAAAATTATAACTAAATAATTAATATATTATAATACATTTTATTTTATTAAAGGAATTGCATATGTTGAAACTTAATTATTGTTATAATTTTTAAAGTATGATGTAAATTATTTTTTCATCATGCAAATGCACTTTTTTACTGGAATAGTATTTCCTCATTTATTTATAACAAAAAATAAAATAAATAAATAAATAAATTAAATATAAAAAACACGTATTATTATAAAACATTTCCATATTTTATATAATTTTTGTTTTTGTTTTTTTTTTTCATTTTCTAATAAAATATTACTTTATGACACACAATATATTACAATTAAATTCTTTTTTTATGTTTATATATAACATGTAAAACTCTAATTACAAATAACATTTTTCTTTTTTTTTGTTGTAAATAACATGAAAATGTGTAAAGAATAGTTGTTAAAGATGTGCAACTTATATATATCACATCCTATTAGAATATACATATAAAATAGATATTCCAATATATAATTTTCTATCTTTACAAACATATAAATCAATTAACAAGAAGAATTATTTATTATAATATATTATATGAATAAAACCTGCAAATACTATAATATATATATTTTAAGAATTTAATTTTCTTTTTTTTATTATTACGTTTTTTTATTTTCTGATATAATTTATTTTTTTCTAAATTTTAAGGTATTCTTACGTTTCTCTTTAATTAATATATGTGGTTACAAATATTAACATTATTATTTTTATATTATTCAATAATATTTTAAAGAATATAAAATGTTTATATATTTATTATTAATGTATTAAATAATACAAGTGTGACAAAAAAATAATATATATATAATGATATTTATTACAATAAGGAAATTTAAAAAAAAAAAAAAAAGTATATATATAATATAATACTATATTTTATATTTATTTGTAGCTTTCTATTTTATAAAAATATATTCTTGTATAATATATACATATATATATATATATATATATATATATATATATATATATATATATATATATATATATTACAATTTATCATAGAATAATTCTATTATTACATGTTATGAAACTATAATTGTTATATTTATATTTTTTAATCATTATATTTTATTAATGGTTATTACAATAAATTATATTTTTTTATGTATTAAACAGATAATATGAAATTATATATATGCTGAACAAGGATTAATATATTTTTTTTTTATATGTATTTAATAATTATTTAAAAATCAATAAAAAAAAAATAATAATATATCTAAATATGAAGTTATTCCTATAATGATAAGGATAATAATTAGGAGTGCAAAACAAGAACCAAAAGACAAAAACGAAAACACAACACAACACAAAAAACAGAAAACCAAAAACAAAAAGATAAACGAAAACACAAACATTAAAATACTATTATAATAACATTAATATTGTCATAGGAATATATATATATATATATATATATGTTATTATAGGAAAAAGCATTTTTTAACAATATGTGCAATAAATATCGGATCCATCCATTTTATAACTTAATATAGCTAATGGATACCAATAAATCTTAAGTTGTAAATTTCTAAAACGCTTTTGGATAATTATAAATATTATTATATATTACAATATATTTTACATTTCAGCTATTATATATATATTCCATAATATAATAACTGATATAAGTAATGTAATAAATATATCTTACATTACTTTTTTTTTTTTAATATAGTAAAATTATATTATATATGTATTTTCCCATAAAAGAACATAATTGATATTCGTATAAATTAAATTTAAAAATTTAATCTTACGGGATTATTCATCCTTTCTGTAAATATGTTCATATGCTTTTTAAATAAATCATTTTTTAATGTATCATAATACTTTATAAATAAATAAATAAAGTTTCTCATTTCATCAATTGATGCTCCATCTTTAATTAAACTAAAAAACTTCAGTGTATGTTCCCTATCTGCAGATGCTACTGCAACTCCAATTTCATACATTGATTTATACCATGTACGGTATTTAGTTCTATTAGTTATAGGTTCCCTACGTGGAAAATGATGATATCGTTGATATTCATATGTAAGTAAATAATCTTCGATATAAAGAGCTAATTGTCTTATCATATCATGAAATCCTTCTTTAGATATACCCAAAGCATGAGTCCATATGTTATGAAGATCTTCATCAGATGGACGTTCTTTTAAATTATCTAATACATTATGTAAATCCTCCAGTGTTAATTGTTTTGATAAATCATTATAATTTATATTATTACATTGTGAACTAATAGGAATATTATTATTTTTTTCATCTTTGTTATTTTTTAACATATTCTTTTCACTTCTACTTCTTAATCCTGTATTCATTACACTTTCTAACTCAGATAAATTTCTTGTATATATATGATAATTTCCTGCATTTGCCGTTTCACTTTTCTCACATATTATTATATTCTGCAGAAACAAATATAAATAATTTATATAAAAATGTCAATCAATGTAACACATAAAAAAAAAATATATATATATATATAATAGATTCACATTTATTAACTTACGTTTAGTACTACTACTAATAATAAAATTCCAGTAATTGATAACAAATTTAAAAATTTTTGTCTAATGGAACAAACATTCCTTGTGTTTTTAATATTTGTTTCTTCAGTATAAGATTCTGCACAATGATATTTCATCTTAATCCTATTATTCTTATTTTATATTTTAACAAATAATATTATGTATTTTAAAAATAAATATAATTGTATTATAACATTAAAGTATTATATATAAATGCTACTTACACTATAATACTTTATAATATATTATGTGTACTTCACAATAATATATATATATATATATATATATATAATAAATTATTATATAGTTTAATATATTATATATATTTATTATTTCTATATCTCACGTTAATCAAAAGATATTATTATAAACATATACTTATATATTTAAAAAAGTTAAAAACATAATGATAAATATTTTTCCTTTGTAAATTATTCTATAACACTCTTAATAATATTAATATAAACAATAAATATTATTTTAAACTTCATAGAACGTCTATATAATATATTAATTAAATCAAGCAAATTATTTTCTTATATATTATTTAAGTAATAATATAAAATAAATAATAATATAAACAAAAAAAAAAAAAATAAAATAAAATAAAATAAAAAAAAAAAAAATAATAAAAATATAAATATAAATAAATAAATAAAAAAAAAAAAAAGAAATTAATATAAAATAAAATAATAATGATAAATATAACATCAATTCTATTGTATATATGTATTATATCTATTACAATAAAAATGAAAAAAAGAACTAATTATATTTATATATTTATTATCTAATTTTACAAAATTATGGATAATTGTTTAAATGAAAATAAATTAACACACAATTTTAATATTTCTGTAATAGATATATTGATCATTATGTTCTAACTCCATAAAATAGATAACGTACATAATAATGATTAAAAGTATTAAAAATAGAATAATTTCTAAATATATATTAGATAATATATACAAATATATATTATAAACATTATTTGAATATATAATGTAATTAAAAAATAACTCAAGAACTTTATTTTTGCAATTATAACTGTATTGTGTTCTCTTTTTATTTCAAAGTTTTTTAAATTTCTAATACTTCATTGTATAGTAGATATATAATTAAATAATAAAATATATAACTCACATATATATATGTAAAATGTGAAATAATTATATAAAGTAAACATAATTTTTTTTTTCTTTTTTTTCTTTCTTTTTATAAAAAATAAAAAAATATATTAATTATTTATTTCTATTTCTATTTTTAATTATAATTTATTAAAATTTTAAAATATATTTTTTTTTTTATTAAATGTATTTTAATTATAAATATAAACATTACCATTCAGTAATATAAAGAACTATATACATTTATGTAAATATTACACATATTCTATATGTTACAACAAGCGTAACACTAAAAGAATATTAATAATATTTTTTAAAAAATTATTTTATATTCATATAAAATTCACACAAAATTTATAAAATAATATAATTCTTTGGTACATTTAATAAAAAGATAGAAATAAAAAATTAAGAAAAAAATATATTTATAATAAACGTATCTGAACATAAATTTTCTTTTTTTTTTTAAAACATTTTTCATATAGGGAAAAAATTATTTGTTAATAAACCTAACGCTATTAATAATATATATATATATATATAATTTTAAAATATATTTTTCATTATAGGATACACATATATATATATATTATTACATCTCTAAATACAATAGCATATATATTTAAAATGATATCTTATAATTTTAAATTATTTATATTTTCAATCGTATTAGGAGCATTAACCTTATTTTATAATGTGAGAAATAAAAAAGTAACAAAAAATATATATATATATATATATATATACAATTCAAAACTACCTTTTGTTATTATACATTTTAATATTTTTATTTATCATTTCCATATTTATTTTTTTTGTCATGTTATTTTATTGCATTTTTTTCTTTTTATACTTTCTTAGAATGACTGTCATGGATTATATACAAATATAAAATATAAAAATATAGTGTTAGTGCAAACAAATCCTAGGTCTTTAGCAGAATCTTCACATGAACTTACAGCAAATGATAAGCATGAAAATAATAAATTAAGAGAATATAGAAATACGAAAGAAACAAAATACAAGAACAACAAATATCCAGAAGATGACACAAAAACCAAACAAAAAATACCACCAATAACAAATAAGAAATTTCCTGGAACACCAAATTTAATGAAATATAGAAAAGAAACATATGATAACACACAAGGAGGAATATCAAACATATCTCCTGGTCACCTTGGATATTTGGAAATGCAAAGAAAGCTTTATAATGATTTTGATGGAAAGCAAGAATTACATTTTCGAAAACATTCAGATCAACCATACGATGAATATGAATCTAGGACAAAAAAACGTTTGAAAAATTGTTGTATGTATTTTCCATTACTATTTTTTTGTTACATTCCATATTTTTTATATGAAAAGTATAAAAGGAATAATTGCAATGAGAAATAGATTTATAAATAAATAATATTATATTCTTACATATATTATAAACTATTATATATAAGTTTATAAAGAACATAAGTATATTTATATTTTCATTAAATAATATATATGTATATGTATAATATATATATAATTTATGTTAATATAATTCATTTTGTATTTCACGAACACATACTAATATTAATATATTTATGATAACAATATAAGTAAATAAATAAAATTCACTATTTTAAATTATATATATAATATAAAAGACTCATTAGAAAAAAAAAAAATAATATTTTGTATTCCTATTACACCTTTTTTATTTATATATTTTTTTTATATGTTTTATATTATATATTTAAAGAGATGATACACAATTTTATAATATATCATAGATTAATTGTTTAGAAATATTATAACTATATATTTAAATAATAAAATTACATTAAATATTATTTATATTGAAAAAAATATAGAACTTTATATAATATAATAAATACAATAAAAATTGTGTTTTAATGCTATGTTCAATTAATAACAATATATATATAACAAATGTTATATATTATTTCTAAAATCGTGGGTATTTCCTATAATGATAATAGTAAATATAAAAAAAATAAAACCAAATCATACACATATATGTCATATAAGAAATATATTATAAATAATGATAAAGCAGATGTTGTTAAATAACCAAAAATATCTTTCTCTAAAATTATATGTAATAAACAATACATTGTTCCATTTAGTAAATTCATAATTGTGTTGACACATATTAAATTTAGGTATAGATATTATAGAATAATTATATATATTGAATATCAAATGTTCATATATTATAATAAAGAATATATAATTCTATAACCATTATAAATTAATAAATAAATTATATATATATATGTATATTGTACTTTTAATTATAATAAATAAATATTAAGCGCTTTGACCAATATATATATGCTTTAGTAAGATAAATAGTATATATTTTTATCTTCATTATATATATTTCTAACACGATTAATGAAATATAGTTAAAGACCTAAACATTGCACATCATTATAATGATAAATGTTGCTATATTTTTCGTTTGAATTTATTTTAAAATATAATCTTTATCACTTATTTTACTTATAGTAGTCTTTTCATATATTATTGATCATATAATTATATTATTAAATGTTACAAGGACTATTATAACAAAATATACCGATCCATATTTGTTTATGTTTTCTATCTAATAGGAATTGTACAAAAATATAAGAAATATATGCATTACATTAAACAAATAGAACAACAATTTCATTAAATATTTATATATAGACCTGATCATATATATATATATATATATATATATAAGAATCGTAATAATAGTACCATATAATAATATGTGTGTCCCAGATATTTATATGTAAGGTGGTTTACTAATTGTATATGATGGTCGAAATATCATATTATAATTATGAAGGTACGATTACGTTATAATTTATATTATGAAACTATATATTAAGAATATGTAATCGTTCTAAAAATTCAATGAATATAAAACATAATAATTTATAATACTAGGAATATAAGGAACAAAAAGATAATTCTACAAGAGTTTTTGTTATTTTATTTTATTTTATTTTATTTCATTTTATTGTTCTAATATGTTATTTAAATGGACAACATATTTTGGATGATATCAATAAATATGTATATATATATATATATATAAATATATTTGTTTATTTGATTTCTTGTGATTTAATTTAATTTCATATTAGTTGTACAATAAATATAATATCTACAATATAAAAAATATAACAAATACATAAAATAAATATAAACAAAAGGAAAATAAATGATGAAGATATATATTATTTTAGTATGAAAATACGATTATTTTTTTGTTTTGTAATTTTTAGTAACCTTTTTTTTTTTTTTTTTTTTTATTATTTCCCCTGATATATAAATATATAATTAAAATATTCTATGTTATGAATATATAATTTGAAAATATTATTTTAATAAAATATTATTATATATATATTAATTTATATAAGTGTTTTATATTTAAAAAAATATATATATTTTTTATTAATATATCTACAACATATACTACATATATATGTTTGGATAGATAGGTTATATATATATTATAATCGTAGTTATTCTTTTACATTCTTGTAATATATATTCTAATATCATACGTATTTTTTTTTTTTTATTTCATATGTATGCCTTTAAATAAATGTATATATATTTTGATTATATGTATACTTATATATTTATTATATATTAATTTTCCTATGATATGTATTTTATATATATGATTTTTTTTTTTTTTTTAATTTATGGTATAAGTATTCTTTTAAAAGTGGTTTTATTTATCAATTATTTATTTTTTATAATTTTTTTTTTTTTTTTTTTTTTTTTTTTTTTGGCATAGGTATTCCTTTAAAAGTGGTTTCATTTATAAATTATTTTTAATTTTTTTTTTTTTGTTTTTTTTTTTTTTTTTTTTTTTTTGGAATATCATATAAAAAAAAAAATTAAATCTTAATAATATTACTACTAAAAATAAAACGTATAGTGATATTACCATTAATATTAATATATATATTTTTTTTTTGTATTTTATATAATTATAAATAATATTTGCTGCTACTGAAATTCTTAATAATATATATATATTTTATATAATTACCAAAAAAAATATATATATGTGTATATAAGACTGTATATAATAAACACAGAATTAAAACTCCCAAATTATATAAAATTTGTTTTATATTTATGAAAATGGCAAAACCTTATAAAAAGTACAAGTATCTAATATATTTTAAATGTTGGAGATAAAAATAAAAAAAAAGTAGGTTTGTGCCACTACATATAACAGTATATAAAACTATACATGAAGACACGTGTTATCACATATCAACAGATTTAGTTTATAACATATAATTTTTTGCTGTTGTTTTCGTCAAAATGGGGTCACGTGGATCAAAATTTCGTGAGGAAACGTTGAAAAAATACGAGAAAATTATAGGAAAAGACGGACCTTCATGGGGATATGGGGATTATATACGTTTTTTGACAGAAGAAATTAATAATAGAAGTTGGGATGATAACAAATATAATGAGTTTTTAAAGGATAAAGGCTGGGATCTAAGAATAACGTCTAATACAGTGAATAAAATATGTGCGTGGGAAAAAGTCCAACAAGATATATTTCAAGCAGTTATGGATAATTATTCAACTACGCCTTTTACGTGGGAAGAAAAGGCAAAAGGGTTAATAGAAAATGCACGTAATATTCATTTTAATAAACAGACATGTGATAATTTTAATCATACATTAACTGAAGAGATTGATATCGTTCCGAACGTTCAAAAAGGCAAATGTGATTTAAATATTGTAGATAATTTATGTATACCTTTAAGACGATCGAGATTTCAGTTCGGAAACATAAGTGATAATATAAGGGATATAAAATCAGGGAAGGAAGGAACAGAAAATATGCGATCAATTTCTGCTATAACGACCGCTATAGGAATACTTGCGAGACAAATTACTGATAATATTGTACAATTAAAAACGGAATACCGAGATAATAAAGATTTGTGTACATTTTTGAGACGAACATATGCTGATTACAAAGATATAATTGCAAATAAAGATATAGCAGATAATAGAATATCTAAAGGTTTACAATGTTTATTGAATGAATCAAAGACCGAACTTAAAGGAAATAATTCTCCTTTGTCGTTACTTGAAAAATATTTTAAAGATGTAGTTGAAGAAAAGTTAAATGACGAACGTGTGTATGATGGTGAAGATAAAAATATAAAATGCAATTTAGATCATAGTTATTACAAGGATAAACCTCAATGTTTACGTTTTTTGGAAGAATGGTTTGAGGATTACTCAAAAGAAAAGGAACTTTTCGAAACAAGTTTAAAAGATATATGTATTGAAGGAAAAACAAAAGAGAAGACATTGTATAATGGAATAAAATACAAAATACCTTGCTCACAATACTGTTATGAGTATGAACGCTTATTGAATAAACGTAAAATATGTTATAATGATTATTTATCTAAATGCAAAGAAAATTTGAAAGACGACCCTAATTATAAGGATGATACGTTATATCAGTCAGAAGTGGAAAGTATTGAAAGAAAAACAAAAGAGAAATATAAATGTAGTGACGAAGATTGCGGAACAGATGGTAAAATTAATTTGGATCCTTTTTTTGACGCTAAAAAACTTTCTACAAATAAAACATATTGTTGTGGATGTATTCATGAACTTAAGGATATATTAAATGTATTTAGAACAAAAGATAAAGATTCCAGTTATATTGATGCGATATTAAATAAATTGAAAATATGTGCACCAATAGATAACGATTTAAATGGAACTACAAACAATAAAATAAGAACTAATGATGGAAGAGAAACAGAGATATGTGATATACATTTTACTAATTCTAATTTGAAAGGTACACATACGTGTTATACCATTCCATGTACAAACAATATAAAAAATGAGAAATCATGGATATGTGATTCTAAAAAAGGTACATCTGGAGAAGGTTTAAAAACTGGGTGGGGTGATGCAGCAAAAAGTGCCTGTTTACCACCAAGAACACAACGGTTATGTCTAGGAAGAATACATGATAATAATTGTACAACACAAAATATTGAATATATTTACACTAATAATAAATTATTGACTGAATTAATTATTGCAGCACGATTTGAAGGTGCACAATTACATAACAAATATATAAGTCTTGATAAAGATAATAGAAATGAGGAAGAAAAAATAAAAAGATTATGCAATGCTGCAAAATATAGTTTTGCCGATCTAGGAGATGTGGTTAAAGGAACAAGTATATGGGAAAGTAATGATACTAAAATGATGGAAAATAATTTAAGAACCATATTTGGAAAAATACATAAGAATATAGATACATGGAAGCGAACAATATATGAAGATACTGATAAAAGTCCAAAATATCTGAAATTGCGTGAAGTCTGGTGGAACACTAATAGGCAATATATATGGAAAGCTTTAGTTTGTGGCATCAACAGTGTATCTGGAAATAACACAATTACATGTATATCAAAAGATGAACCACCTAATATCGATTATATGCCGCAATTTTTACGTTGGCTAATTGAATGGAGTGGGAATTTCTGTGAGGAAAAAAAAATAAAATTTGATGAAGTAAAAAATGCTTGTCAAAAATGTAATAAGGGAAATACTTGTGTGCCAGGTAGTAATGAATGTATTGAATGTGCTGAAAAATGCAAAGAGTACCAAACGTTTATTAAGGATGGAAATGACAAATATACAAAACAAAAACTTCAATATGAAAAAGAAATAAATGAAATAAGCAGTAAATATAGAAAAATGCAAAATTTTTATAACGCTAATATTCAAAAAAACAAAGAGGACGAATTTTATAATTTTTTAAATTATACTAATAGAAATTCTGGAAGTTTTTTGAATGATTATATGAAAAATAAAAATTTGTGCAAACCTAGCCATGTTGGAAGTAGCCGTAATAACATTGATTTTATTAATGTAAAGGAAATCTTTAATGATACACCTAAGGGTTACGAAATAGGTTGTTCATGTAGTAACAATACATCTCAATCGCACAACCTACCGGGATCATCATCATCAGATAATTCTAATTCAGAAAATATTAATATTAGAGCATATTTAAATAAGGATGCATGTTTAATTAATGAAAAAGTTGATGGTGTATATAAGGGAAATAATTTTCCGTGTAAATCAAAAGTGTCCGGAACACAGAAAAATTGGGAATGCAATTTTAATAGTCGAAATGGTTTTTCGTTAAAACAATCGTGGAGTAAGGACGGCAAAGGTGCATGTTTACCTCCTATGACACAAGAATTATGTTTAGGTAATCTTAACAATAACGATTTAAAAGACAAAATTGATAGCGCGGTATCAGATGGAGATAAAAACAAAAAGAATATCAAATTATTGGAAGAACTAGTCCTTGCAGCAAAATATGATGGAGAAAAACTTTGGGAAAAAAACCAAAATAAAAATGATAATACAAGTGTCTGCTTACAATTACGTAACAGATATTCTGATTATGGAGATTTGGTTAAAGGCACAAGCATATGGGAAAATACAAAAACAAAGGATGCGGAAAATAATATTGGAAATATTTTAACAGATATATTTAAAGAAAAAATAACTAATGGTATGTCGGAAAAACAGTTACGTACTAAATGGTGGGATGAAAATAAAGAAGATGTATGGCATGCAATAACGTGCGGAATACCAGATAATGAAACGTTTGTCATTGCAAAGAAACCATCAGATGGTCGAGGAATAGAATATAGTGTCACGGGGAAATGCGGATATTCTCAGGAAACTCCAGACGATGACGAAATACCTCAATTTTTACGCTGGTTCAAGGAATGGTCCAACGATTTCTGTAGAACAAATACTGAGAAAAAAACTAATTTGGAAAATATTTGTCAAGGATGTGACGGAACCAAAGGAAATAACTGTCCTGATATTACAAATACACCTGGTTATAAATGTTCACAATGTGTATCCACATGTAATAATTACAAAACATGGATAGATAATCAAAAGGAAGTATATAATGAACAAAAAAAAAAATTTACGGAAAAAAAATCCGAAGCACAAAAGAGTACACAGAGTAGTAGTTCAGGAAATAATGATGATACATATTATAAAAAATTAATTCTTGAAAATATAAATTCGGCAGAGAAATATTTAGAATCAACAGAGGACGAAACCCATTGTGGCAAAAATAATGATATTAATTTTGTGAATGAAAATACCACCTTTAAAAATACTCCCTTAATATGCAAAACATGTGATGAAAAGAAAAAAGAAAAAATTCCTGACATACACGGAACATCTACTACTAGTAAAAAAGAATTAGAAAAAGAACAAACGCGACGAATATATACTGGAGACATTACAAAATATTGTATGGGAGTAGCAGAATTGGCAAAAATTCAAACTACTACGCCTATTGACCCTGCATCGTCCACTTTTACTATTGCAAATAATAACCAAAATAATCAAAATATGTATGAAAACATTGCATATAATATTACTGTATGTAATCGTGCAGATCGTTCATTGTACGGTGCACAAAAAAACAATTATAATTCTGAATGGACAATAACATTAAAGGAAAAACATAACAATCAAGATGTGGAAATAGTTAAAAATTCTTCCGAAATTACACATGAGGATTCTGTTTTTAAAAGTACCAATGGGGGATGTAGTGGACATCCATGCAATAATTCAGATATAAAAGGAAGAAGATGGATATGGGGAGAAGCACAAAATAATAACATAGGATTGAAAAAAAGTAAAAATTATTCTAATAACATAGGTATTCCTCCGAGAACACGAGTTTTATGTTTAGGAAACATTCATGGTGAGGGTTGTGATAATGATGTAGTTTCAAAAGTTACAACTAATGAACAATTATTAATGGAATGGGTAATTGTCGCAAAACTTGAAGGAGAAAATTTAAAAAGAAATTACGGAAATAATAATAATAATTCTAAATTGTGTCGAGCTGTGAAATACAGCTTTGCTGATATTGGTGATTTGATAAAAGGAACTAGTATTTGGGAAGATAAAGAGAGAAAACATCTTGAAACAAATTTACAAAAAATATTTGAAAATATTTTTGAAGGGAAATACAAAACAGACATAAATAGTACTAACGCGTTAAAAAAGTTTCGGTACGAATCATTAGGTGAATTAAGGGAAATATGGTGGAATACTAATAAGAAATTTATATGGAACATGTTATATAAAGGAGCTGGATTGAATAGTACTGATAATTGTTTTGATATTGATGAGAAGGTTACACCAACAATAGATCATATTCCTCAATTTTTACGTTTCATGCAGGAATGGATCGAACATTTATGTGAGAAAAGAAAAACAAAAATTGACAAAGCAGTATATAGTTGTAAGGATTGCAAAGACGAGCAAGAAAAACATAGTGATCTAGAAGGGAAAGACTGCTGGAAAGATAAAGGAAAAGTAGGAAAAAATTCAAAAGAATGTGAAATGTGCAAGTATGCATGTAAAGATTACCAAGAGTTCATCACAGGTAATGATGATGGCGACAATATCTCATGGAGAGAAAGATGGAAAAATGTATACGAAATGTATATGGAATTGATAAAAAACTCTTTGAATAGTAAAGATGATGAGAAGATGCCATGTGGTGTGGACGATAAAGGAATAGATATATATTGTCCCAAACCGAATAATTTGTCTTTTTTTAAAAATTTGTACGACCAAGGGTATACAACACCATCTTCATACTTATGGTTAGTTATAAAAAACAATATATGTGGCGATGACAAACCATATTTCGCAAGAGTTATGGATGACGATAACAACGAAAACAAACAGAAAAACAATCAATGGACAGCACCGTATGGTAGTGTTTTTGGAGACCGTCCTTCTGGATACAAATATGCGTGTGATTGCCGCGTCCCGTCACGCGAAGAACGTTGTAATGATAAGGGATTGTATTCAAACGATTGGAAATGTGGTAATGGAACTAGTGGAAATACTGGTTCTGTGCATTCAACACAACATGCAGCGCCCACTAGTCCTAGTGCAAGTAATAAATACGAAATATGTACAAATAAGAGTATTACAACTGGAAATACGAGTAGTGCAAAAAATACTCCTGCGCGTGCTGTTGCAAACAACCAATTGGGAGATGAAGATCATAGGTTTTTTAATTGGTTTGATATTTGGTATCACGATATACAAACCCAAATTGACAAATATGCTAAACGTGTTGAAAAAACATGTAGTGACGAACAGACAAAGAATAATACTTTTCCAGGAAATAATCACAATCACCAACAAAATAAAACCATTATTGATAAAGATAAGTGTAATGAATGTAAAGGAAATTGCGAATGTTATAATTTATGGACGAAAAAAATTCAAAATCAATGGGAAAAACAAAAAAAGAATTACGAAATATTTAATAATATGAAAAAAGTTCAACATGCTGGAAATAACGCTACACAAACGGTAAGTTTAGGCAATTATTTATTTTTTTCTTGTTGGGAAAAATATATACAACAACATTTAAAAGGGGATTGGGAAAAAATCCAAACCTTGGATTCGGAAACACTAGATTTCTTGGAAAAAAAGTGTGGAAAATCTATAAATGATGGAGAAAATATATTTGAGGAACGTATAAATGAAGTGAAGAAAAAAGGAACAGAGTGTAATAGAAGACATAATAAATGTACTTATGATGATAAAGAATTTGAATGTGAGAGATATCAGGATGTTAGCGAATGTAAAGATAAATACTATGATGGATCCATGCATGGGAAAAAACAGGAAAATCCTAAAAAATGGGAATGTAAAGATCAAAATACATCAACTGACACAAAAGATGTATGCGTTCCCCCACGAACACAAACATTATGTGTAGCAAACATGGCAAAAGCAGGTGGAACTATAGTGGACAGTGCATTTTCTAGTGAAGATAAAATGAAAAATGAATTAATAAAAGTAATGAAAAAGGAAACGGAACGACTATACGAATATTATAAAGAAGGAAAACCTATAATTACAATAAAAGATGAAACAGACAAAAGCGGTTTGCCAAAAAATTTTTGCAAAGCTTCAGAAAGGACATATAATGATTTCAAACATATGGTTATAGGAGATATTCCGTGGAAACCAGATAGTCTTAAGAACATACATAACAGAATTAAACAGATAATTACACAACAAGAAAACAATAAAGACCCCAAAACTACTAATTCGAAAAAAACACCTGAGGAATGGTGGAACGAAAATGAATACGAATTTTGGGAAGGAATCAAATGCGGAATCAAAGCAAAACATAGTGGTAGTGCCACTGGTGACGAATGTGGACGTCACCCCCCTTCCGATACCGATGATCCATTTGTTTCGTGGTTCAAAGAATGGGGCCAACAGTTTTGCATTGAAAGGAAAACATATATTGACGCGATAAATGAGAAATGTGATCCATCGGCGGATAAGAGGTGTACAAATGGTAGTAGTACAAAAGAATTAAAAGGAGAATGTCAAAATAAGTGTAAGGAATACCAAAATTTTATAAATAAAAGGAAAAATGAGTGGACACAACAGAAAACCAAATATGAGAGAGAACATTCTGGAATGAAAGCCAAAGAATTATTAGGACTTAATTATCCCGAATGTTTAGAAGCAAATTTTGAAACAATATTTGACACCACTACAAGTGGTACCACGAGTGGCGCTAGTGGTAATGATTATTTTGATGCTAGGGATATATGTTCGTGCGAAGAACAAAGATATAAATGCGGTGCTACACATCCATCCACATGTAAAGATAAAAAAGGCGATCTATCCACATGGCGTACCGGTTTATTAAAAAAAGGAACTGATGGCAAACAATTACAAGGCGTGTATGCTCCTCCACGTCGTCAAAAATTATGTCTAGCAAATTTATATCCAATAATTTTTGGAAAAGACAATACCGATAATAAAAAAATTACGTTATTGAATAGATTACAAATAGTTGCGGAACGGGAAGCATATTATTTATGGAAACACTACCATCCAAATAGTAGCACCAAGGATAGTGGTGATGCCCACAATAGAGCCTGCTGTGCTATCCGTTCCAGTTTTTATGATATTGGAGATATTGTTAAAGGGACAGATTTGTGGGACGATACTAGCAAAAAATATATAGACAAAATTTTAAACGATATATTTGAAGAACAAGTACAAAACAAGAAAAACAAAAAACAAAACCAAATAAATCCTTATCAAATTAGATATGCACGAAAAAAATGGTGGGAAGAAAACAGAAAGTCGGTATGGGAAGCTATGAAATGTGGAGTAAAAAATGCCATGAAAGATTTAAACGCAGATGGAAAAGAAGTTGATGATAATGATTTGCCACAATGCATAAAAGATAAAGATGGTGCTCAAGGAACTTTCGATTCAATACCTACACCTCAATTTGTGAGATGGTTAGAAGAATGGTCTCAACAATTTTGCGAAAAATACCATGAAAATATGAGTGAATTGCAATCAAAATGTAGTAATAGTGGTACTATTGATGATTGTAGTGGCAATAATGAATGTAAAACTGCTTGCACAAAATATAATGATTGGATTAAATCAAAAAAAAGAGAATGGGATGGGATGAGCAAATATTACGAAGATGTAAAAGGTAAGGATGAACATCTATCTATTGATAGAGCGGATTATAGCCCAATTATTCAACCTACAGCAATTAAACATTTGAACGAAAAATGTAATCAACAAATAAATGGAACAGATAAATGTTGTCATTGTCAAAATATCGGTAAAGAGATTAAGGCGTCCTCCACTGGTAATAGTGCCCCACTGGATGATATGGACAATGTTGTCAATAGAAATGACGATAAATACAAAAAATATCTGCGAAGATGTAACAACTGTTACATCCAACATATCAATGATCAAATAAATGAAATCCAAAAGAAATTAGATGAAAGACGAAAAAAAGAAGATGAGGAGGCAAAAACAAAATACGCGTTCGATTGCGGCAACAGTGGTAGTCAAAGTAATGGTGGTGATGAATTGTGCAAGAAATTGAACGGTAGTTCACAAGACGAGGCACAAAAATTAAAAGTTCCTATTGATCCTGATAATACAAATTCCAACAAAAATAAAGAAAAGGGTGGTATGAATTGTGGAGGCATACCTAGTAACGAATCGGATTATATATGGAAAAGTAAAGGTGGAGGAGAGTATACATGGGTTAACAAATTAGATAATAACATACAAATACCTCCAAGACGACAAAAATTATGTTATAAAATAGATGGTTCAAAAACTCAACATGAATTGAGATACAAATTGTTTAGAGATGCAGCAAATGATGCATATAATATTGGTATTAAATATCCAGAATATAAAAACCATTATGGAGTAAAACCTTGTAGAGCGTTACAATATAGTTTTAATGATTATAAGCATATAATTATGGGTACAGATAATTTAGAGGAGGAACATATTGGAACAAACACTTCAATAAAGGATTCTCTCCAAAATTATAATACATCTAAGGGTAAGAAAACGGACGACCAAGAAAAAAGAAAAGCTTTTTGGGATGACAACAAAGAGTGTTTGTGGAGAATTATGAAATGCGGATATGAAAAGGGAAAAAATGAAGCAGTCAAAAAAAAAAGTAATGGAAATAATGTCCCCGAATTAAATACAAAAGAAGGAGGAGGTACTGATAATAAATGTGATATGCCAGATGATACAAATAATAGTGACCAGTTTTTATCTTGGATGCAAGAATGGTACAAGGATTACTGTAATATAAGATCAAAGTTAAAATCTGAAGTGGAAAGCAGTTGTAGAAATAATGGCCAAAATTTTAATTGTGAAAAATGTCCTATATCATGCAACACATACAAAGAATATATGCAGAAGAAAACAATTCAATGGGAAGATCAAAAAAAATACTATAGTGAAAAAAAAAATGGAAAGGCTAGCGGATATACTGAAAGTAATGCCACAGAGTACTTGCAAAAAAAATTTCCTCATAGTTGTGGTGATCAATCAAGTGGTACCAATGTGGAAACCAATATCACCGCGTTGACTACACAACCAAATTATGATGTAGATGGACATTGCGGGTGCAAGAAATATATAGAAGACAACGAATATGATCAGATTTCTGGTAAAGGTAATTGTGGAGGTTTACAAAACGAGGTAAAAAAAACACCTGGGATTAAATGGATACACGATAATGGGACACAACAATATAAATATTTGAGGGAACGTGGATTGACTAAACATATATTTGTACCACCTAGGAGACAAAATATATGTTTTAAGGATCTTGACAATACACACAAGGACGTTACTGATAAAAGTTCGTTGCGAAGAAAATTGATGAAGCTGGCAGCAACTGAAGGGTATAATTTAGGTCAATATTATAAAGAAAAAAATAACAGTACAACAGTTTCAGATAAATATTCGTACGACGTCCAACCTTGTAATGCAATGAAATACAGTTTTTATGATTTAAGAGATATAATTTTAGGATACGATATGTTAGAACCTGAAGGACAAGGGACAGAAGATAATTTGAATAAAATATTTACCAATGGAAACAAACCTAGTAGTGACGCTGGCAAACCTGGTAGTCAGCAACGTAAAGATTGGTGGAAAGATCACGAGCAATGCGTATGGGACGCAATGAAATGCGGGTACAAAAGCGGATATGGTGATGACAAACTACCTACTGGATGCGATGAAAATGCGCCAAAAGATAATCCTATTGGATCTAACCGAACAGATGGCACTGGATATCAGTTTTTGAGGTGGTTCACTGAATGGGCAGAGGATTTTTGTGTTCACCAAAAGAAACAGTTGGAGACCTTAAAGAATAAATGTAAATTTGATAACTGTAACGATGAAAATGACAATGATAAGAAAATACAGTGTCATCAAGCTTGTTGGAATTACGGAGCATTTCTGAATAAATGGAAAGAAGAGTATAAAAGCCAAAATATTGAATTTGAAGGCTTAATATATACAACAAATGTAAACCTTCAGGAGGAAGCCCCTGAATATTTGAGGGGAAATTGTAAAGGTACATGTTCATGTATTAAAGATGGAGATTATAAGCATAATAAATCTTTTGAATATCCCCCTCATAATTTCAATGAAAAATGTAATTGCGAATTATCTGATAAAAAAAAAACAGAAGAATCGCCAAAAAAACCTATACCTAAAGAAAAAGAAGATCCTTATAAAGACATCGAGAATTGCCCTTTCGAAAATGGTGTTGGTACTGTTAATACTGTTGTAAATAATGAAAAATGTAGAAACCTCAGGGAAAATAGATATTGTATGAAAAAAAAATATGAAAATGAATTGGACAAATGGACCATATCAGACGTCGATCAAAATCAAACTAAAAACAAAGGCGTATTAGTTCCTCCAAGAAGAAGAAATATTTGTTTTAGTCATGTTCCTTCAAACTATAGAGCTAGTTCTGGAACAAAAAATTTTCTAAAAGATTTAATTATAACTGCTTTTACACATGGAAAATTGTTAGGACAAATGCATAAGGCAAATCAAAATTTAGGAATGAAAAACATGAATTATAGTTATGCTGATATTGCAGATATAGTTAAAGGAACTGATATGTTAGAAAATCATACGTCTAGAAAGATAAAAAACTTATTTGTTAAATTTAATGGAAAGACACCTCGTGAACAATGGTGGGAAGACAACAAAAAAAAAGTGTGGCATGCTATGTTATGTGGATATAAAGAAGGAAATCCCACTGCTGTAATTAAATCTGACGAATGTACACTTCCAAATACTAAAAATAATGATCAATTTTTGCGATGGCTAGAAGAATGGTCACAACTTTTTTGTAAAGAAAAAGTAGACGAAGCAAAAAGGGTTGTAAATGAATGTTTAGAACAACTTCAGAAAGATAGTCCTAAAACCATTGATGAAATAAAATACAACAAATGTAAACAATTATTAAATAAATATAGAAATTGGTATATTGATAGAAAATCTCAATGGGACGGATTAAATGAAGCATATAGATCTCTTCATGTAAATGGTGCTATTCAAGCGTCAGGAAGTTCACAGGAACCAAAAGAACAAGATGCTGAAAAATATGTGAAAAGGAAATGTCCTGAATGTGATTGTAAATATAATGATTTGGAAGATATAAATAAAGCTATAAATGAAAGTGAAGACAAATTATTAAAGGAATTAATTTTAAAAGCAAAAATTGATAGTATTGTTCCTAAGGAAACAACATTTTACAAACTTTTTACTCTCGGAGACTTAGGTCCAGATATTTTAAAAGATGTTAAGGAATCCATACCTAACATAATTTATGGAGGAATTCTAGGTAGCTTGAATACATATAACATTGGTAAACATTTGGGTGATAAAATTTTTAATAAAATTAAAGATTTATTTAATAAAGAAAAGAGCAATGCCACAAAAACTACATCTCCAGAAAATGATGCATCGAATACTAGTAGTTCTTCATCGTCTTCTAATTCTTCTAGCAATAGTACACAAGATCCAAATGGAGGACAATCCAATAAAAAACCGAACACACCCCTAACACCTAGTGTTGAACCCACAACACCAAGTATCTCACAACATATTATTCCTACAACAGTTATATCTATTCTTGGAACAACAATTCTTGGATTAATTTTATACAAAGTAAATATACTTATATATATTTGTTTATGTGAGTTTTTGTGTGTAGTATATGTGATAATTTATATGATTTTTATATATATATCTGTTTTATATATGTTATATAATTATTGTTCGTATGTATTTATATTGAGAAAGAAAAAAAATTCAATAAAACAAAAAATATGAGAAAGGTTTCCGAAAAGTCCAAAACAACAAATTTATTAAAAATAAAATTTAATTAAAAATCAATAAAATAAAAATAAAACAAATTCAATAAAACAGAAATTCATAAAAAAGAAAAAAGAAAATTATATTAAAAAAAAAAAAAAAAAAAATAATAAAATATTCATAAAATAAAAAAAAATAAAAAAAATAAAAAAAAAAAAAAAAAAAATTTTATTAAAAAAAAAAAAAAAAAAATTCAATAAAATATATATATATTTATATTTATATATACTTGCATGCATCTGATATAAAAATGACGTACCTTCAAAAATATATACATACATATATAAATTTTTATTTTCATAGTGGAGAAGTCCCTTTAGAAGTAAAGTGCATATCGACGATATGATCCGGATATTAGAAATGCCACAAAACGATTATAACATACCTGATGAAACGTCCACTAATAGGTATATACCTTATAGGAGTCAATATAAAGGCAAAACATACATATATGTCGAAGGAGACGAACCGGACGATTATATTGGTAATATATCTTCTTCTGATATTACATCTTCATCAGAAAGCGAGTATGAAGAGATAGATATTAATGATATATATCCATATAAATCGCCAAAATATAAAACTTTAATTGAAGTAGTACTAAAACCAAGTAGCAAAACAACATATGATGATACATCTATGTACCAAAATGATAATAGTAATAAACTTACAGATGATGAGTGGAATCAATTGAAACATGATTTTATTATTAATATGTTACAATATGATAATATGGATATATCTCTTGAAAATCTAAATGGAAATACTACAAATACACAACCTAATATTGTTGATAGTAGTATGGAAGAAAAACCTTTTATTACACAAATCCAAGATAGAAAATTATATGGTAATAGCCAGATTACATATAATATTAATTGGAATATTCCGGAAAATATCACAACGAATAACGTGGATAGTCCAAAATATGTGTCACCAAATATATATTCTGGTATAGATCTAATTAATGATTCGTTAAATAGTGGTAATAATATATATGATGAGTTTCTCAAACGAAAAGAAAACGAATTATTTGGAACAAATTATCAAAAAAAAACATCAACAAATAGTTTTGCCAAAAAAACAAATAGCGACCCCATACTCAACCAACTAGATTTATATGATAAATGGTTAGATAGACATAGAGATATGTGTAACGAATGGAATAATAAAGAAGAAATGTTAGGTAAATTAAAAGATGAATGGAATAAAGAAAATAACCAAAATATAATGAATATATCATCAACTCATAATGATATGAATGATCAAACATATAATTCAATAAACACTCACGAAAGTAATGATATAACATTTGTTGAACATCTTGGATCAACAAATATACTACCCAATGATATTACAAGAAACAATTTACGTACAAATATATCTATGGATATACATTATAATGAAAATAATGATATACCAAGTAATGATAATTTGGAAAATTCGTACAATTCTTCATGATATGAAAAATATAATCATATTTTAATTGAATATGAACACAAAAAAAGTGGGGTTTGAACAGAACATATTTCCAATATATTTATATATAAATATATAAATATATATATATAACCTCCACATAAACAAATATTTATATATGTATATTTGTGTGTTAGGATGTATATGTTTTTTTTTCTCTTTAATAAACACTTTTTTTCCAAATATAAATTTCTGTATATATATATTGGGAATTGGAAAATATAATTTTCACATTATGAAATTAATGTTTTGGGTATTTTTATATATTATTTTATATTTTGGAAATGTAACAATATTTTCATCTTATAATTTTATTTTATAATTATATATATATGTTATGTATTTTTTTTATATAATTTAAATTTTATTTTTTTTTTTTATACATAAATTTTTTTTTTTGTTATCCATATATATATTTTTTTTTTATGCATAATTTTTTTTTTTGTCATCCATATATATATTTTTTTTAATTTTAATTTAATATATTTGTTATTAATTTATAAAAGTTATCAAATTTTTTTTTACGAAATTCTTTTTAAAATTATAAACACAAAGAATATTTCGTACCTCAATAATTTTTTTATAATTGATTATATAACTAAAAAAAAAATATATTATACACATATATATATATATATATATATATATATATATAAAATTCAAATATTTCATCTTTATGAAAATGTTTTGTATATATCATATATGTAATGAATCACACAATATAATTAAAATGTTTATTAATAAAAAACAAAAACCTACCTATTTGTTCAAAAACCCACAATATATATATATATATATATATATATCCATGTGTTTTTATATTACATCACTACCATTTTCGAACGAATCCATATCATCCAAATAAGTATATCTATTAGTACCACTCATATCCATATTAGATGTATCATGGGTCATATCACTACTTATTTCTATAGAAAGGTTGGTATTCAACAATTTATGTGTAGTGTGGACGTTTTCCACAGGTATATTATTATCCGGTTTGTTTTTCCACTGGTTATTTCTATGTCTCTGTAACCATTTATCATATAAATCCAATTGGTTAAGTATCGGATCATCATATATTTGTTTTGCAACACTATTTATTGTTGTATTTTTTAAATGTTTTGTTCCAAATAATTCATTTTCTTTTCTTTTTAACAACTCATCATATATATCAATATCATTACCACCATTTAAAGAATCATTAATTAGATCTATACCACTATATAAACTATTATATGTCGGAGTATTAGTGCTAATATTATTTGGTATATTCCAATCAATATTATAACTAAAAACATCGTTATCACTATATAATTTTCTATCTTGGATTTGGGTAATAAAAGGTTTTTCTTCCATACTATCGTGTGTAGTATTAGGTTCCATATCCATATTATCATCAATGATATTTTCATTATGTAAATCCTTTGGTATGGTTTCTAAATATTGCGAAATAAAATCCTGTTTTAGTTCATTCCATTCCTCCTCATTAATAGCTGTATTGGAGGGTATGGTACCACTAGGTATATCACCATTATTTAGTGTGTCACCACTTTTAGTTGGTTTCAATACCACTTCTATCAAAGTTTTATATTTAGGACTACGTGGCACATATAAATCTATCTCTTCATATTCACTTTCGGACGAAGAAGTGGTGACATCAGAAGAAGATATATCACGAAGATAATCGTCCGGTTCGTCTCCTTCAACATATATATATGTTCTTCCTTTATAACGACCATATGGAACATATCTATTTGTCGATGTTTTTGTCGGCATGGCCTCATCATTTTGGGGTATATTAAGCACACGAAAAATATCCGTAGGGGCAGTCGGTGTTTTTTTCTACAAAAAAAAAAATGGATATATGTGTATGTGAATATATATATGTAGGTGTGTGGGTTTAGGTATATATGTATTGGGATATATATATGTATGTGTATATATATATGTAGGTATGTGAATGTATATATATGTAGGTATTTGGATATATATGTATATATATAGGATTTTTTTATTTTTATTTAATAATATTTTTTTCATTTTTTATTTTAACTTAATTTTTCTTTCATAAAATTTCTCATTTTTATTTTAACTGCATTTTCTTCTCATGATTTTTATTTAAATTAAATTTATTTTCAATTTTTTTCTGATAAAATTTTTTATTTTAACTAAATTTTTTTTTATATATTTTATTTTTTTGTATTTTTATTAAATTATTTTTTCAATTGTTTTTTTTCTAAGTGAATTTTTTTTTTATATTTTAACTCAATTTTATTTTCAATTTTTTTTTTTTTTTTTTATTTAAAACAATTATGAATTTCATTTTTATTTTTAAATATGTGAAAATTATTTTTTCTCTCTGTTATTTTTTTTTTTTTTGAATATTTTAACTTCATTCTATATATATATATATATATATATATATATATAATTTATTTCTCTTCACATATATATTAAAACACAAAAAAACCCCACATATATATACACATACACGTATACCACATACATATACACATACACGTATACCACATGTATATACCACCACATATATATACCACACACGTATATATATAACCACCACATATACCCCGCCCGCGAAGATGTATATCCCCCGGGGGAGGGGGGGGACCCGCGCACAAATATTTATAAATATATATTTTGAATATATATATACATATACATATATGCACAATATAGGAACATATATGCATATATATACGCTTATATGTATATATAATGTGTATATATATGCGTTTATGTTTCTATATCATGTATATATGTATACATATATATATATCGAAAATATATATTTAGAGATATTTGTGTGTCTGGATATATATCTTCGTGGGATGTATATGTGGGGGTATATATATATGTGTGGGGTGTATATATATATGTGTGGGGTATATATATGTGTGAGTGGGGTATATATGTGTTAGGATTTATATATAAATATATATAGGTTTTGGTATAATTATGTATGTATTGGTATATTTATTTATATATATAGATATATTTTTTTTTTCTCCTTTTTTATTTTACGAGAATTTTATATATATATATTTTTATTTTAACTTGATTTTTCTTTTCATCATTTTTATTTAAATGAATTGTTTTTGTATTTTTTTTTTTTTGATAAAAGTTTTTCTCATTTTGTATTTTAGCTGCATTTTTATTTCAATTGTTTTTTTTTTTTTTTTTTGGTATTTTAATTGGATTTTTATTTCCATGTTTTTTCTTTTTTTAAATTTTAACATATTTTTTTTTATATATATTTTTTTTTGATACAATTTCTCATGTTTTTTTTTAACTGAATTTTTTTTTGTATATTTTTTTTTATAAAATTTCTGTTTTTCTATTTGAACTTAATTTTTGTGTATTTTTTCTATTTAAAATAATTTTCAATTTCATTTTTATAATGAAATGTGTGAAATATTTTTTTTTTTCTCTCTGTTTCTTTTTTTTTTTTCTTAATTTTTTTTAACACAATTTGTTCCTATATATTCTTTTTTATCTCAATAAATTTATTCTTATATATTCCTTTTTTTTATTTCAACAAATATGTAACTATATATTCTATATTTTAACAAATTTTTTTAACTATATATTCCTTTTTATTTATTTCAACTAAATTTTTCCCATATATTTCTTCTTTTTTATTTAACCAAATTTTTTTAACTATATATTCCATTTTTTTTTAATTATTTTCTCATAAAGTATGTTATCACTTTTTATTTTAATTGAATTTTTTTTTATATTCCTTTTTTCTAATAAAATATTTTCTCATTTTTTTTATTTTAACTGAATTTTTTTTGTGTATATTTTTTTTTTATAAAATTTCTCATTTTTTTATTTTAACTGAATTTTTTTTTTTATATTCTTTTTTTCATAACATTTCTCATTTTTTTATTTTAACTGAATTTATTTTTATATTCTTTTTTTCACAACATTTCTCACTTTTTAATTTTATTTTAATTGAATTTCTTTTTATATTATTTTTTTCATAACATTTCTCATTTTTTAATTTTATTTTAATTGAATTTTCTTTTATATTTTTTTTCTCATAACATTTCTCATTTTTTTATTTTAATTAAATTTTTATTTATTTCTTTTTTGTTTAAAGAAATATCTCATTTCTTATTTACATTTTTAAATTTTTCTGAATTTATTTTATCTCTTTTTTATTTTTTATTTATATTTTTAAATTTTTCTGAAATTATTTTTTCTATATATTGCATTTTTTAACAAATTTATTCCCATATATTTAATATTTCATCAAATATATTCCAATATATACCTTATATATATATATATATATATATATATATCTATTTTCTTTTTTCTTACTATATTTCAATATACATAACATACAAAAAAAAACACACACACACATACATATATCAACATATATAAAACACATACAAAAAAAACATACAACTACACATCTAACACTTACCTTCATATAATAAAACAATAAAGCGATCGCTCCTAAAACAAAACTAATTCCCACAGGAGGAAGGGTAGATGTCACCAGGTTATTGGTGTTTTTACCACTAGGTTGTAACGGGGCTTGTGGTGATGGGGGGTTTCCACTATCTTTACCAGGAGGAGAGGGACGAATAATCTCCGTAAGTTTATCCAAAACCTTATCTGTCACAGGTTTTAGAACAACTCTTGCAACTTCTTTTGCAATTGGCATTACAACTTTTGTTCCAGCTTTTAATCCAAGGTCTGCAGCATCAGGAATAATTTTTGTAGCAGCATCAATAGTAGCTGTTGTTGCAGTAACTCCCAAATTTTTTGCAGTATCAGTAAGAGACCAAAAATTATCTGTTATTGTTTTCCACAAATTACTAAAAACACTATCACCACCTTTACCAGCAGGATTCGTTGCTGTTGAACTTTTTTGACACTCACATTTACTTTTGAGGCCACTATCATCAAATGTTTTATAGGGTTCTTTCCAATTGTCGTCACTATTAAATTTGTCAGATAGACATTCACATTTAACATCTTTACATTTATCTTTCAAATATTCATGAGCTTCCTGATTACCATTTTTAATTTCCTTATATTTACCTTTTTGTCCAATATAGGCTTGTTTTGTACCTAAAATAAATTTTTTATAATTTTGACAAGCTCGAGTACATGTATCATCAATATTTCCAGTACCACCACTACAATTAACACCACTACATTTATTATTTACTTCTTTTTCTAATTCGTTTCTTCTTTTACAAAAATGTTGAGACCATTCAGTAAACCATCGTAGAAATTGATCTTCACTATCAGTAGGTACAGTACACCATGATTTGTCCAATTGACTACTATGGTTTTGTTTTTGATATCCACATAACATAGCATGCCAGACTTTTTTTTTATTATTTGTCCACCAATCATTAGCATCTTTAGGTAGCGTAGAGGTACCATTAAGTTGTGCATTGTTTTTGAGCATTTCGTCTAATTTTTTATTTATATCTGTACTAGTTATTGTGTCCATTAGATCTTTTCCTTTGATTATATCTCCATAATCAGCAAAACTATATTTCATTGCCTGTAGTGCTTTTTCATCATACTTCTTGTATATTTTTGCTAATAATATTCCTTCAGTATATACCGCTGAAAGAAATTTGTTCATAAATTTACTATAATATTTAGATTTATATTTAAATCTTGATATATCTCTTGTACATAAATATGTTCTTCTTGAAGGCATAATGACACCTTTATTACTTTTAGAACTATCACGAACAAGTTGTGAAGTCCATTTATCCACATTATTTCCATATATTTTGCTACATCTTGTATTTACACCCAGATTTTTACATTTTTCCTTATTTACAACAGAAGTACCACTACCACTTTGAAAAGGACATTCATCCAAATCTTTAAATTCATCTTTAGCACCACCAGGAGAAACAGGTGTACCATCAGGTTGATTGGTACCACCAGGTTTAGATGGATCAAGTTGAGAACCACCAGATGGACCAACACCTCCACCATTTGGACCAGTTTGAGAACCACCAGGTTGTGTTGGTGATGGATTCGAGTCCGGTTCGGCGCCTTTACCACCTTGTCCTGGTTTACCACTTGGGGGTTGCGATGGTGATGGTGTAGGCCCAGGTCCTGTACCACTACTATCTGGTGTTCCCGGTGAAGGTGGCCCCTGTGGTTTCTGTGGTGCTGCCGGTGGCTGTTTCGGATCCACTGGGTTACAATCACATTTTTTTTTAACACTCTCAGGTATTGGATCCAACGATTTAGGCATGTTTGTACCACTAGAACTTTGTGACGACACATCTTTCATGCAATCACATTTTTGAGTAGTGGAACCACTAGCTCCAGGTTTACTACTATTTTGACACGCTGTTTTTAACGATTTGTCCAAATATTCTCGAGCATTTTGTGACGTTGATGCCACAGGATGGGTAGTGTATCTACTCTTTCCTTTATCCTCAGTATATTTTTGACTTTGTTTATCATATTGATCTTTCCATTTATTAATAAAATCTTGATATTTTTGACACGCTGTTCTGCAGTTCTGACATTCAGTATCATTCTCACATTTTTTGGTACTATTATCCACAGTACATTTACTACACGCGGTTCTCAACTTCTCCAATTCTGTGGTATAGTGTTTACAGTAGTCTTCTCCCCATTCGGCAAACCATCTCAAAAACTGCAAGTGGTTGCCATCCGCGCGAGTGGTACCCACAGGATACGTGGCGTCATCAGGCATTTTGTCGCAACCACTTAGTGTGGTATTGCCACGTTTGTACCCACATAGCATAGCTTTCCAGACACATTTCTCGTTCTCTTTCCACCATTTTTTGCGTTTGTCAATATCACTTTGGCCTCCATTTGATGGAAGTTTTTCAAATATTTGCTTAATATTTTTCCCTGTATCCTGTTGATCATTTTCCAGCATATCATGACCTATAATTATATCTCTTAAATCAAGAAAACTATATTTTAACGCATTACAAGCTTCAACATCATATTTATATTTTTCATCTGTACTATTGTCATTTTTTGCTTTATAATATTGACCTAAATTATATCCTTCAGTAGCAGCTACTTTCATTAATCTTTCTCGTAAAGTTTTTTCATTTTCAACTTTTGGAGTGCCGTTTTTTCCATCTAGTCCTTCAAAACATATTCTTTGTCTCCTTGGAGGGATATATACTTGGTCAGATACTCCATGATTCTTAAAATCCTTATATTCTTTATTTTCAATATTTTGCCACCTAATTCCAGAATCTGGATTCGAAGTACTTGTCTCTTCCGCTTCTTTTTTCAATCCTTTACAGTTATTTCCTTTCGAAATCTCCCCATACTCCGTGTCGTCTCCTATAAATTTCTTGCACCCACAATACTCATCCGCATCATAATACGACGACGACGACGACGTACTTAACGCGGTGATGTTAGTTTCCACTGGGTTGGTACCACTAGGTGGTGTAGTACCACTTGATGTAGTACTACCACATGTGAACGTAATATGAGTTTTTAAATATTCGGTGGCATTGTCTTCATCATATTCTTTAGGGGATGGGTTTGTATTTTTTTGTGAAGTATAGTATTTTTTTTGTTTTTCCCAATGTGTTTTTCTCTTCTCCATAAATTCTTTGTATTTACCACATGCTTGATCACATTTGTCATCACATTTGATACCACTTTGTGGCTTACACGCCGTCTCCACGTCCTTTAATTTTGTGTGTTTCTGTTTGCAATAATCGTCGTACCATTCGGTCATCCAGCGCAAAAATTGTGGGCGGCCCACAAAAGTGGATAACGGGGTACTAGTGGGACCATCACCGAACGTCACTATATCGTATTTGTTTTTTTCGAGGTTTTTTTTAACATCTTGTTTCACTGTTTTTGTTTGGTCATCATAACTTAAAGCACATAACATTGCATTCCATACTTGTTCTTGAATTGTTTCCCACCAAGCTTCTTTTGTTTGGTCCTCATCATTTTTGCCACTATTTTTAAAAATTTTATCTATACAATTTTTTGCTTTCTCTACATTACCCTCAAGTTTACCTATATCTTTTCCTAAACATAAATCTTGAAAATCTCCAAAAGTATAGAACATTCGACGTTTAAATTCAGGAGGAATATTTCCTTTTTGTAATTCATCTTCTAGTTTGGTTGCTTCTGATGGATTATCTTTTTTTTTATCTTCTATATATTTTTGCCATAACAAATGTGTCTCAAGTGAAACACATTTTATAAATGCTTCTTTTAATTTATCTGGTTTAGTTATTTTTGATGTTTCGCTACCATTTGATAAATAATGTATACATAACGATTGTCTCCTAGGAGGCATACACTCACCTTTCCCGTACACCATCGTTTTAGTTATACCACCGCAATCCCAAGTTTTCTTGTCATCTTTTGGTTTACAACCTCCCTGATTTCCTGCTTTTATTATTTTATCATTTTCATCAATATATTCCTTAATTTTACACTCCTGTTTCCCCTGTGTTGTGTTACCACCAGGACCGCGACTGCCTCCGGCACCTTGGCCGCTATCTTTACCGGTACCAGGTTGACTACGACCAGGATTACTACTATCTTGGCCAGTGGGATTAGTAGGACTAGGTGGACGAGGTGGCCGAGGTGCCGGCGCGGGACTGGGACCACTACTACTACTATCGTCACACTCACACTTATTTTTATATTCGCCACTTGGGTATTGATCTAACGCTTGCGGCATATCCACACCAGTGGGACCACCACTTTTTTGTGTAGATTTGTGTTGCATACAATTATTATGTAATCCAAGTAATTCTAATGATTCATATAAGTATGTATATGCGTGGTTATTCGTATCTACAAAAGGAGCAGAATCATATGGGTCTATATCTTTAACCTGATTATAATGTTTGTTTTGTTGTTCCCAATTAGGTTTCCATTTTTTAATAAATGTTGTATATTCTTTACATTGTGTTTGACACCCGCTACATTCTTTACCATTTTTATCACATGTTATTTTGTTACCACTACTATTAACTTCACATTTATAGCACTTACTATATAATTGTGCGAACTCTTTTTTTTGTTTATCGCAAAATTCTTCTGACCATTCTGTAAACCATCTTAAAAACTGAGGAACTGTATGAGTATAAAGCACATAATTAGCTATTTTGGTATCTAAATCTTCAGGATCGTACTTGTATTCGGTATTATTGAGAAGTGCTTGTTGCACCGAGGCTTGTTCACTATCACCTACAGTATTTGATAGTGCGCAGATCATTCCTTGCAAAATATCTAGACCGTTTTCATTCCACCATTTTTTTGGGTCAATTGTTTGTCCATTTTTTTGTTTAAGAATTCTATCTATATTTTGTCTTGCCAGTAGCACATCACCCTCATGTTTCCCTATATCCTTATCTAAACATAAATCCCTATAATCTGCATATGTAAAGAAAATAGAACGTAAAAAATCAGAAGGAATATTTCCATTTTTTAATTGTTCATCTAGGTTGGTTGCTGTTGGAGATTTCTCTTTTTTTTTATCGTTTTTATATTTTTTCCAAGCAAAAAATGTTTCTAGAGCAGCAGATTTTATAAAAGCATCTTTCAATTCACTTTCACCACCACTAGTTAATTCTTTCAAATAATGAATACATAATTTTTGTCTTCTATGAGGCATACATGCTCCTTCTTCACCAGATGTAAATTTATTTACATCACATTCCCAATTAAATTGTCCTTCTTTTTCATTACAATCTCCTTTCTTATCCTTTGCGTCTCTTTTTTTTTGTTCATTAGCGTCAATACATGTCTTAACCTTTTTACATATATCTTGTGGATCCTTTGGGCCTTTCGGTGGCACTAATCCAGGTTGATCCGGTAGTTTCGTTTTTGTCGTCTTATCTTTTTCACACTCAGTTTTATAATTTTTTGGTTTTTCTTGAAAAACGTGCGCTTCGTCCTTATCATTATTAAATTTATTTTGCGTTGTATCATTACAATAGGTACTTCCTCCCATAGATGTAACATATTCAGAGAGACTATTATAGGTGTTTGTATCTTTATTGTTATCCTTGCAATGGGAACTACTCTTTTGGGTTTTTACGTCTTGTAAAAAGTTTTCATGTTCTTTTTTAATCTGATCATTACCACTTTTGCCACCATTGTATAAATTACTATATTCTCTTTCTTGATCGTTCCATTGACCTTTCCATCCTGTAACATGATCTTTATATACTTCGCAAAATTTTGAACAAAAAGTACATGCTGCTTCTTGTGCTTCTTTGTTTTTTTTGGCTTTAGCACGTTGGCACGATTTACACGCAAAGTATAGTGGCCAATAGTTTTTTTCCAACTGTTTGCAGTAACTTTCGGACCATTCAGTCATCCATCTTAGTCTTTGTGGAATATAATCGTCGGGCGGAGTATAACTATCGCGGCCGCACTTATAACGTTCAAACTTATATGTGGTAGTACCAGGTGCTGATGGTATATAGAGGTCTGCCTCCGCGGGAGCCGAACATGTTAGTGCTTTCCATACTTGCTCGCGGTTGGCCGACCACCAGGCCTCACGTAATTTGGTATATGGGGATTGGTCACTAGCATATTTTTGTTTGGTGGTTTGATCAGTAATATTTTCTTGAATCTTTTTAAATATGGATTTCAAATTATTTTCCAAATTTACCATATCGTTATTTTTACTCCACATGTCTTTCCCACGTATGATATCCCCTAGATCGGCAAAACTGTACTTCATAGCATTACATATACCGGGAATATCGCTTTTGCTACTAAGTTTGTGTACGATATCTTCGCCTTCATATTTGGCGGCCAAGAGGACATCGCCCAAAAACGAGTGGTTAACATTACCACCAGTGAGACCACTCGCAGTAGTGTCGATATTCTCCAAATTTGAAGTGCACATATGTTGTCTTCTAGGAGGTAATAATACATCTTGGTGGTTATCGCGCATTTCTGTATTTCCACCCTCTTTCCACTGTTGTCCTATAATAAACCTTTGATCTTCTGGTTTTGTACCTTTCCCTTTACCTGTGCAAGGACCGTTATGTTCATCACCATTACTACCATCAGCTTTAGCATTATATGCACGCCAATCATTTCCATGTTTTTCTAACTTAAAATTACAATAATCATGCGTCCCCAATGCAATTGGACTATTTTTATTTTTAAATTCTGCTTTCGATAAATCACCTACCAAATTTACACCACTATTATGTAACAGTGTCTTTTCGTGAAACACTAGGCTATTTGCCGCATCAAGAATTTTGTTCTGAGTACATGTGGGTGGTGTAGGGGGTTTTTGTTCACATTCACACTGGTTTTTATATTTATCAGGGGGAGTATCTAACGATGCGGGCATTTTATCATTACCACTAGATGAACTTTGTGTCGTCGATTTAGTTTTCATGCAATTGCAATCAATAATATTTTTACCACTGTTTGTACCACTGTTACAAATTTTTTGCATTTGTTTGTTTATGTATTCATAGGCATGTGTGGTTCCGTTCACGTCAGGATCAGAACTTGTATATTGAGGTTGACTTTTAATCTTAGCATATTTCCCTTTTTGACTAGTATAATTAGGTTTCCACTTATTAATAAATTGTTTATATTGTTCACATTGTGCTTGACATTGTGTACATTCATGACCATGTTTATCACAGGTTGCTTTACCACTACTAGGCTTATTGGCATTACACCTGTCACACTTACTAACCAACTGGTCATATTGCACCTTGTGTTGTTTACAAAAGTGTTCCCCCCATTCGGTCATCCAGCGCAAAAATTGTGGGCGTTCCACAAACTGTGGTAACGTCACACCAGTGGGACTACCGCTAGTGGTATCAAACGTCACGGTGTCGTAGCCATATGTTTTATCAAGTTTTTGTTTCACCTCGTTACGTGTCTTTTCGTCGTTCCCACCACTATATGACAACCCGCATAACATCCCTTCCCAAATAAGTGGACCATTTGTTGTCCACCATTCTTCAGGTTTGGTTTTTTGTGAACCCTGGCCACTGTTATCAAAAATAGTTTTTATTTTATTTTTTGCCTTTGTCACATCTTTATTATTTGTAGAATGTACTACGGATATATCTGTATTTAAACATAAATCTCTTAAATCACCAAAAGTGTATATCATTTGTCTTTTAAACTCTTCAGGAATTGTTCCTTCAGTTTTTAATTTGTCGTCAAAACCTTTATCTTTTCCACTTCCATGTTGTATATAATATTGCCAATGGAGAAAAGTTTCAGCTGCAGCTGCTTTAATAAAAGGTTTTTTCAAATCATCAGGTTTACTTATGTTCTGTTTGTCAAGATCATCTGCTAAATAATATAAACATAATTTTTGTCTCCTAGGTGGCATACAAGAACCATCTTTAGGCACTGAACTATTATTTTTCTCACTACAATCCCATTTAGGATAATTCTGATTTGTATTTGTTATTTTTGGATTACAACTATCTATAGTATCTGTTGCAGTTTTACCACTAAGTATTTGTCCCACTATTTGACATGGTGTCGAACTATCGCACTCACACGCCTGTACGTAACCACTAGGTTGAGTGAGAAACGTATATGTGTTACCACTGTCGCAAAACTCTGTCTGTTTTTCACAACCAGTATTTGGTAGTACGTGATGTACGTACCCCGCTGCACTTTCAAATGGGTTATTAACACCAAGGGATTTGTTTTGTTCTTGTAATTGATTTAAAAATTTGTATAGATATTTTTCATTTTCATCATTACCTTGACCATCTTTTGCCTTTGTGTATAAATCTGAGTATTTTGTTTCCATTTCTTTCCATTGTTTTTCCCATTCCTTAACAAATGTTTGATATGTAGTACATGCTGCTTGGCATTTTTTACATTTCTCGGTATTACATGGTCCAACAGTACCACCCTTACATGTGTCACACTCTGTTTGTAAAGTGGTGTACAACTGTGCCTGTCTCTTGCAGTACCACTCGGACCATTCGGTTAACCATCGGAGTTTCTGGGGGATGTAATCGTCATGTGGGGTAATACGAGAATTACCACTACATATGTTGGTGTTGCCGTTACATTGTATCATTGCTTGCCATATATCTTTTCTGTTTGCTTCCCACCAATGTTCACGTAATTTTAAATATGGTTCGGTGTCATTTTTATATGTGGTAAGCCCCTGAGGAACTGTTCCTTTAATTTTTTCAAATATTTTTACCAAACGTTCTTGTAGTTGTTTATTTCCTTGTTCTTTTACCCATATATCCCTTCCTCTGATAATATCACCTATATCTGCAAAACTATATTTCATTGCACGACATACAGTTTCTTTGTCTTTTGGATCAGTTAGACCACTTTTGCCGTCATTTTTTTGATACAGTTCTAATATATTTTCTGCTTCAGTTTTTGCTGTGACCAATACATCTCCTAATAATGAGTGCTTCGCTTTATCACCTTGAAGTCCATCATATTCCGTTTTCAAATTTTCTAAATTCGAAGTGCACATATCTAACCTTCTTGGAGGAAATAATACACCTTTGTGATTATCATCAACATCGTTATGCGTTTTCCATTGTTTTCCTATTTTAAATCTGTCTTTGTCAACTCCACCTTTTCCCGTGCATGGTCCATCATGGTAATTACTACCATCAGTAGTATTAGCTTGATATGGACGACTATCATTCGTATGTTTTGATTTATCAAGACTACACGCATCGTTAGCCTGTACACTACCATCCTTTCCAAATTTTGCTTGATTTAATTCAGATTTCAGCTCACCCTCTCCCCTATAACCAACATTACCAGGATCTTTTTTTGCATCATTGTTTGTCGTCGTCTGAAAATATTGTGCTAAACTATTCACGGGCATACTTGGTTTTTTACCACTATGTATTCCACACGCGGCACTAGAAATACTTTGTGACGCACTAGCAAGTGGGGGTGGACCACGGGTTGTGCCTGTCAAAGTACCATGAGCCTTTATGACTCTTTGACAATCTGAATTTGTATCTCTGTCGTTTATATGTGTTCCTCCTGGGCACATACAGTTAAAAATCAAATTACCCTTATCATCTTTAGCATCAAACAATTCTGTGTCTTTACAGTCACCATTATCTTTACAGCATTCATTCATACTTCTACTAACCGCATCTTTGAAATTTCGTAGTAAATCCATTTTGTTCTCATCATATCCATATTTTGGTTTCATACATGTTTCTTTATAATTATTATAATATTGTTGTGACTCATCTAAAAATGTTGTATATATAGTACATATATTTTTACATTCTTCAGAAGTTTTATTTGGACCTTTACAATTTGTTATCATCATCTCCCCTAGATCTTTTTTACGTTTACAAAATTCTTCTGCCCATTCTTCAAAAAAACGAATACATTGCGTTTTCTCACTTTTGTCAATTTGGCAAAGCGTGTTTTTAGTTGGGTGTTTGAAATATTTTGTGTGCATTTCATCTACTAGTTCTTTAAAATATTTGCTCCATTCTCTTTGAAATCTGGTTGGATCTCCTACCTTTGCTTCAATTATTTTTATTGAACATTGAATTTTTCTGGTTTCATTTTCGTCAACTATATCGTTCTTTAAGAATAATGTATGGTAATCTTCCATCGTACGATACCATTCTTTACAAAACGCATCATGATTACTATTATTTTTTTGTTTTATAAGGTTGCTTAATGCAGTACTTAACCCCTCGATCATATCTTTTGTTAGACCAACTGCAGCATTTCCTATATGAATTTGAGCGTTTGTTTTACGCTCTATCACTTCTTTTAAAGAATCATTGTTCGTAATTTGTTCACTAATTTCTTCAAGATATTCATCTATTCCTTTAACTAATAGTGCTCGACGACGTAATGGTATATGTAATCCTTCTGCAATAGTTAAATTATCACAATTAGTTTTTGTTCCTGAAGGTAGAGCTGGAAAATCAGGGTTTTTCAATTCTTTTATAGTGTTAGCATCAATCGTGAAACTACAATTTGGTGCTGTACGAAATTGTTTTTCTCTTGTATTTATTAGTGGTTCTGCATCATCTTTCCATTTATATGTGTTTTGATCTTGACCTTTACTTTTTAGTTCTTGAATAAGTTTATTAAATATTTGTTCTTGTATCTTTTTCCATCCACAGAATAATTCACCTTCGTCAGTTGTTGATCTTCCATTTTGTTTTACAATTTCTTTATATATATCCCATGTCCATGCTTTATGTTGAATTTCATATAGTAAAAAATTCAAGTAATCAAAATACATTAATTTATATTGCGGGGTTTGAGTGCGTACTTTGGCCGGAGTTGTGTTATCTTTATCTATCAAGTACTGAAAATTTCTAAGCAAACTGCTTTTGTTATTTGATTCCGTATTCCCCATTGTGTCCAAACATATAAGTGGTAATACATTAGAAATACAGTGTCACATACCCACATACCCACATACAAACACCTACAACTACATATGTTTGTTTATCTCTTGCATTTAAAATATATGAGATATTTCTGTTTTTTGCCCACATGTGCCATGGTAATCACATATGGTGGTATACATATATCGTGGTATATATATATCGTGGTACAAATATAGTGGTATATACGTATTGTGGTACTACAAATATAGTGGTATATACGTATTGTGGTACTACAAATACAGTGGTATAAAATATAGTGGTACAAATATATAGTGGTATGTTCATAATAATATCATTATGAATAGGAATTATAATATCATTATATTCATAATAATAATATCATTACAAAATATACATAATAATATACATAATAATATTATTATAATAATGATATTATTATGAATATAATGATATTATTATGTATATTATTATGTATATTTGTAATGATATTATATTATTATGAATATAATGATATTATAATATCTATTCATAATGATATTATTGAAATATACCACTATAGTGTATATATAATACATATACATAAAAATATATATGTATGTTTATAATTTTATATTTATTATTTGTTTTTCGATTATTTTCTAGTATTATATATATATATATACAAATATATGTATGTATGTAAGAATACGTATTTTTTTATACATATATATATATATATATATGTAATAGGTATCGATATATATTTATATATATATCAAAATTTGTGTTTGTATATTTATTTTGTTCGAAACGTTTTCATATAAAAAACATAATATATTTTTTTTAAAAAAAATACAAAATACAAAATCAAAAAAAAAAAAAATAAAAACGAAAAACAATAACAAAATATAAAATATATATATGTTTATATATATGTTTATTTCTCTATGTCCTCTTCGTCTCGTCTCTTCGTGTCGCGTCGTCTCCTCGTGTCGTGTCGTCTCAAAAATTATATATATATATATATATATATGTAGTATATGTTGTAGATAAAACAAATATGTATGTATGTATGTATGTATGTATATATATCACAATATGATATGAGATACGAAATATATATAAGATTTGTTTTTTTTTGTATTTTTTTTTGTATTTTTTTGTATAAGTTGTATAATGTATAATATATATTACGAAATATAAAATATATTTGAATATGAAATATAAAATATATTTGAATATATTACGAAATATAAAATAATATATTATGAAATATAATTTATTATAAAATATAATATAATATGAAATATATTAGAATATGAAATATAAAATAATATGAAATATAAAATAATATGAAATATAATATAATATGAAATATATAAAATAATATGAAATATAATTTATTATAAAATATAATATAATATGAAATATAATTTATTATAAAATATAATATATTACGAAATATAAAATATAATTTATTATCAAATATATTTATTACAACATAATATATATATTATCAAATATATTTAATATATATATATACCTATAAACCTATAAACCTATATATATATTATACCACCACGTGATGATATATATAAAATATATATATATATATATATATATACCACCACGAAATATAATGACCACGGTATCACCTATACCACAAAATATAATATACCACAGAAAATATATACCACAGTATTAATATTACCACGATATGTATACCCACAGTATTAATAGTATCACAGAAAATATATACCACAGTATTAATATTACCACGATATGTATACCACTTGATAGAAAAATATTACCACAATATGTGGTGATTACCACTATATTGTGATATCACAATATATGTGGTATAACAAACACGTGGTGATATGTATATACATATGTATATGTATACCACTATATATATATTACCACTGTGTGTTTGTACCACTATGTGTTTCAAATCCACATAGTACGTCCACCACAAATATGTATATATATCCACAAAATATGTATATATATATATATATACACATAAATATATGTAAATATATATATCTATGTTGGATATATCTAGAATATAGAAATATAAACACATACATATACGCTTATATGTATATATATAGTGTATATGTATGTTTGTGTGTTTCTATATTCTAGATATATGTATATAAATAGATATATATAGATATATATATTTATGTGGGTATATATATATATATATATATATATATATTTTGTGGGTATATATATATATTTGTGGGTAGTTATTTTTAATATTTTGTGTTACTTTATATAATAATTAATTATTTTTTATTTTATTTTTGGTATACATAGATATTTAATTATGTAATTACATGATGTTATACCTTAGGTTTTCTTTTTTTATAGATTTTCTTTTTTTATACGTATATATATATATAGAACTTCAAATAATTCAATTTGTATGAATTGGAACTTAGGAAATTAATAAACGTCATTTTTTAGGATAATGATACCTATTTGTGTATTTGATTTCATGATTTTCAACATTTAAGGTTTCTACACTATTTTTTTGACGTTTGTGTGTTTTTATTTTGGATGTATTTGATTTTTAGGTTTTGTGTTTTCATATTTTGATTTTTTATATTTTGATTTTCATATTTTGATATTTGTGTGTTTGGATTTTGAGTTTTGAGATTTTTAGGTTTTGATTCTCATATTTTGATTTTTAGGTTTTGATTTTTAACTTTTGATTTTGATGCTTTTGATTTTTAGGTTTTCATTTTGATATTTTGATTTTTGTGTGTTTGGATTTTTATGTTTTCATTTTGATATTTAGGTTTTGATATTTTTCATTTTTGTGTGTTTGGATTTTTATGTTTTGATTCTCACATTTTTATTTTCTGATTTTAATTTCTTATGTTGTGATTTTGACATTTTGATTTTTAGGTTTTTATCTTGATATTTTGATTTTTGTGTGTTTGGATTTTTATGTTTTGATTTTTGTGTGTTTAGATTTTGATATAATGATTTTGATATTTTGATTCTCATATATTGATTTTGATATATTGATTTTGATTTTTAGGTTTTTGATTTTTTAGGTTTTAATTTTCAAATTTTGATTCTCATATTTTGATTTTTAGGTTTTTAATTTTTAAAATTTTGATTCTCATATTTTAATTTTTATGCTTTTCATTTTTTAGGTTTTTGGTTTTCATATTTTGATTTACATATTTTGATACTCATATTTTGATTCTCATATTTTGATATTTAGGTTTTCATTTTGATGCTTTTGATTTTTTAGGTTTTCATTTTTATGCTTTCGATATTTAGGTTTTGATTTTGATATATTGATTTGTATATTTTGATATTTAGGTTTTGATTTTGATATTTTTGATTTTTATGCTTTTGATATTTTGATTTTTAGGTTTTGATTTTTAGCTTTTGATTTTTATGCTTTTGATTTTTATGTTTTAATTCTTAGGTTTTCATTTTTATGCTTTTGATATTTAGGTTCTGATTTCTATGTTTTGATTTTTGTGTGTTTGGATTTTCATATTTTGATTCTCATATTTTGATTCTCATATTTTGATTTTTAGGTTTTTGATTTTTGATAAATTTATTTTTGTAGGTTTTGATATTTTGATTTTTTAGGTTTTGATATTTTGATTCTCAGGATTTGATTTTTGTGTGTTTTGATTTTCATGCTTTTGTTCTTTTAAGTTCTGATTTTTATGCCTTTGATTTTTAGGTTTTTTGGATTTTTGTAGGTTTTTGATTTTGATTTTTGCCTTTTGATTTTCTCATTTTAATTTCTTATGTTTTGATTCTCATATTTTGATTTTTAGCTTTTGATTCTCATATTTTGATTTTTAGCTTTTGATTCTCCTATTTTATTTTTATTTTTTTTTTTTTTTTTTTTTTTTTGAATTTAAATTTTGTATTGTGTGAATTTTTTTTTTATATATTGTGTAAATTGATTCTTCCCTTTTTTTTTTTTTTTAATATATCGTGGCCTATTTTTCCCTTTTTATATATATATATATATTTCTTCTATAGTGTGTTCCTAATATATATATATATATATATATATATATATATATATATTTTTAATGTAGGTATATTATAATTATATTTTAATAATTTTTTTTTTTTTTCTCGCACATTTATATATTAATTTCCTGTATTAAATATTTTAAAAAATTCGGTATTAAAAAATTTTTATTTTTTCGGTACTTCTCACCTGTGGTATTTTATAGTACTTCTCACGTTCTCAATTTTGGTATTTAACACCTGTGGTATTTTATGGTACTTGTCACCTGTGGTATTTTATAGTACTTCTCACGTGTTATATATTTTATGGTACTTCTCACGTGTTATATATAATTTGGCTACTTATACGTAGTGGTATATATACGTGGTAGTACCACTATGTTGTGGTAATAACAAGTGGTACATATATGTAGTGGTATATACATATACGTGGTACATATATGTAGTGGTACAAAATAAGTGGCACCACGTGTACGTGTGTTACCACTATATTGTGGTGGTCACATCACTATGTAGTGACAATACGTGTGGTTACTATCACAAATATGTGAAACTATGATAAATATTACTACCTATAAGATCACAAAATAGTGAGTTTATGATCACAAATAAGTGATTTTATGATCGCAATTTGGAAAGAAAACACACGATTGGTAATGATAAAATAAAAATTACTAAAGATGTAAATTACATTGGTTAATATAAGATTAAAATTAGTAAAGAAAATAAATAAATTGATTAAGATAAGAATTAAATTGGTTATGATAAGATCAAACTTAGTAATAATAACATCAAAATTAGTAACGATAAGACCAAAATTCGTAAAGATAAATCCCAAATTATCGAATCCATGATCAAAATTAGTAAGGATAATAATTAAAATGATAAAGAGAAGACCAAACTTAGTAATAATAACATCAAAATTAGTAACAAAAATAGCTAAATTCATTACGATAAGACCAAAATTAGTAACCTCAGGATTAAAAAAAGTGAACCTATGAACAAAATTAATTAAGATAATACCTAAATTTTTTACGATAAGAATTAAATTGGTTAAAATAAGATTAAAATTAGTAAACAGTAGACCAAAATTGGTTACGATAAGTCACAAATTAGTAAGGATAAAATTAAAATAAGTGAATCTATAATCACAATTAATAAACATAATACCTAAAATGATTAGTATAAGACCAACAATAGTAACTTCAGGATTAAAATAAGTGAAACTATGATCAAACAAAGTAATTATAATACCTAAATTAGTGACTCTATCATCGAAATAAGTGGTAAGAATGCGAATTCGTGATGTAATAATCGCAATTAGGAAAGATAAGAGCAAAATTGTTTAAGATAAGAATTAAATTGGTTAATATAAGATTAAAAACAGTAAAGATAAGAGCAAAATTAGTCTAGATAAGAATTAAATTGATTAAGATAAGATTAAAATTAGTAAAGAAAATACCTAAATCGATTAAGATAAGATGAAAATTAGGATAGATAAGATCAAAATTAGTAACTTCAGGATAAAAAGAAGTGAAACTATGATCAGAATTAGTAAACATAATACCAAAATTAGTAACGTTAGGATTAAAATTAGGATAGATAAGACCTAAATTGGTTACGATAAAATACAAATGAGTAAAGAAAATACATAAATTGATTAAGATAAGAGACAAATTAGTAACTTCAGGGTTAAAATAAGTGAAACTATGATCACAATTAATAACCTCAGGATTAAAATAAGTGAAAATATGAACAAAATTAGTAAGGATAAGATTAAAATTAGTAAAGGTAAGAGTAAATTTAGTAACGTTAATAACTAATTTATTGAAACTGTGATCGAAATTACTAAAGATAATACCAAAATTCGTAATGATAGAAACAAAATGAGTAACCTCAGGATTAAAAGCAGTAAATATAAAAGCAAAATTAATAAAGATAATACCTAAATTCATTAAGATAAGACCAAAATTAGTAACCTCAGGATTAAAAGAAGTGAACCTATGAACAAAATTAATAAAGATAATACCTAAATTGATTAATATAAAAATTAAATTGGTTAATATAAGATTAAAATTAGTAAAGATAAAACCGAAATTAGTAAAGTCAGGATTAAAAGACGTAAAGATAAGAACTAAATTGGTTACGATAAAATAAAAATGAGTAAAGAAAATACGTAAATTGATTAATAAAAGAACAAAATTAGTAACTTCAGGGTTAAAAGAAGTAAAGATAACAATTACTTTGATTAAGATAAGATTAAAATTAGTAAAGTTAAGAGTAAATTAGTGACTCTATGATCACAATTAGTAAAGATAATACACAAAATTGGTTAATAAAAGAACAAAATTAGTAATTTCAAGATTAAAAGACGTAAAGGTAAGAACTAAATTAATAACTTTAAGAACTAAATTAGTGACCATAATATCAAAATTAGTAATCATAATATCAAAATTACTAAAGCTAAGTCCGAAATTGGTAATCATAATATCAAAATTAGTAGCGATAAGTCCGAAATTACTAACTATAATATCTAAATTGATTAAGATAAAACCTATGTTAGTAATGTTAAGAAGCAAATTCGTGCGTCTATGATTAAAATTAGTACCTTCAGGATTAAAATTAGTTACGATAAGAACTAAAATACTAATGTTAACATCAAAATAAGTGACACTATGATCAAAATTAGTTATTTGAAAAATGAAAAATTAGTAATGTTAAAAACTAATCTATTGAAACTATGATCACAATTTGGTAAAGATAATACCTAAATTTGTAAGGTTAGGACCAATATTAGTGAATCTATGATCAAAATAAGTGAAACTAGGAACAAAATTAATACAGATAATACCTAAATTGATTAATAAAAGTCAAAATTAGTAACCTCAGGATTAAAATGAGTAAAAATATGAACAAAAGTACTAACGAAAATATCTAAATTGATTAAGATAAGAATTAAATTGCTACGGATTAGACCAAAATTAGTAAGTTCAAGATTAAATTAATTGAATCTATGATCACAATTAGTAAATATAATACCCAAATTAGTAACGATAAGACCACAATTAGTAAATTCAAGATTAAAATAAGTGAATCTATAATCACAATTAGTAAGGATAAGGTGAAAATTAATAAAGATAATACCTCAATTGATTAAGATAAGAATTAAATTGGTTATGATAAGAATTAAAATAGGAAAAAGTATACGAATATTAGTGCGTCTATGATTTAAATTAGTACCTTCAGGATTAAAATAAGTGAAATTATGATCACAATTAGTAAAGATAATACATAAATTGATTAATAAAAGAACAAAATTAGTAACTCCAGGATTAAAAGACGTAAAAATAATAACTAAATTAGTAAGGATATGATTAAAATTAGTACCTTCAGGATTAAAATAAGTGAAATTATGAACAAAATTAGAAAAGATAGAACCAAAAATAGTAAAGATAAAAACCAACTTTGTGAATATAGTATCAAAATTAGTAATGATAATACCTAAATTGATTAAAAAAAGACCAATATTAGTAACTTCAGGATTAAAAGAAGTGAATCTATAATCACAATTAGAAAAGATAGAACCAAAAATAGTAAAGATAAAACCCAACTTTGTGAATATACTATCAAAATTAGTAATGATAATACCTAAATTGATTAAAAAAAGACCAATATTAGTAACTTCAGGATTAAAAGAAGTGAAACTATGATCACATTTAGGAAAGATGGAACCAAAAATAGTAAAGATAAAACCCAACTTTCTAAATATAGTATCAAAATTAGTAACGATAAATGCGAAATTAGTAACTCCAGAATTAAAAGAAGTAACGATAAGAACCAAAAATAGTAAGGATAAGATTAAAATTAGTAAAGGTAAGAGTAAATTTAGTAACGTTAAGAACTATTTTATAGAAACTGTGATTGAAATTAGTAAGGATAATACCTAAATTCATTAAGATAAGACCAGAATTAGTAACCTCAGGATTAAAAGACGTAAAGATAAGAACTAAATTGGTTACGATAAGAGTAAAATTAGTACAGGTAAGAACAAAATTAATAAACATAATAACTAAATTGATTAAGTTAAGAATTAAATTGGTTAAGATAAGATTAAAATTAGTAAAGGTAAGAACAAAATTAGTAACGTTAAGAACTAATTTATTGAAATTATGATCGCAATTTGGTAAAGATCATACCTAAATTGATTAAAAAAAGACCAATATTAGTAACTTCACAATTAAAATGAGGGAAACTATGAACAAAATTAGTAATCATAATACCTAAATTGATTAAGATAAGAATTATATTGGTTACCATAAGAGTAAAATTACTAAAGCTAAGTCCGAAATTAGTAATCATAATATCAAAATTAGTAGCGATAAATCCGAAATTACTAACCATAATACCTAAATTGATTAAGATAAGATCTATGTTAGTAATGTTAAGAAGCAAATTCGTGAGTCTATGATTTAAATTAGTAACTTCAGGATTAAATAAAGTAACGATACGAACTAAAATACTAATGTTAATATCAAAATAAGTGAAACTATGATCAAAATTAGTTATTTGAAAAACGAAAAATTAGTAATGTTAAAAACTAATTTATAGAAAGTATGATCACATTTTGGTAAGGATAATACCTAAATTGATTAATAAAAGAACAAAATTAGTAACGTCAGGATTAAAAGAAGTGAAATTATGAACAAAATTAATTAAGATAATACCTAAATTGATTAAGATAAGAATTAAATTGATTAAAATAAGATTAAAATTAGTAACTTCAGGATTAATATAAGTGAAACTATGAATTAAATTAGTAAGGATAAGATTAATATTAGTAATGATAACAATTAAAATAGTAAAGAGAAGTTCAATATTAGTAGCTTCAAGATCAAAATTAGTAACGTCAAGATTAAAATTAGGATAGATAAAAACTAAAATAGTAATGTTAATATAAAAATAAGTGAAACTATGACACAAATTAGTAAAGAAAATACCAAAATTAGTAAAAAAACATCACAATTAGTAATGATAAAACCACAATTAGTAATGATAAGACTACAATTAGTAATTATAAAAACCACAATTAGTAACGATAAGACACAAATTAGTGAATCTATGATCACAATCACTAAATATATATCCAAACTTATTAAAAATAATACCTAAATTGATTACAAAAAAAACCTACGTCAATCATCTTAAAACTTATGTTAGATAAAAGAGGAACTACGATAGACCAACTAACACCTAAATCACTAAAATTATACCCACAGTTATATCTAGACATATGTTACGACACGTAGCCCCCATTGACACTAAAATTTAAGACTAAGATATATCTATTAAAAGCAAAAAATGTCGATTGAGGTAAATCCACAAATTAGTAAAATAAAGATATAAATCACTAAAATTATCACCACAGTTATGTTATGGCCTATGTTAGTGTAGTAAGGGGGTTATATGTCAGTGTAATAAGGGGGTTATATGTTAGTGTAGTTAGGGGGTTATATGTTAGTGTATTTAGGGGTTATATGTTAGTGTAGTAAGGGGTTATATGTTAGTAAGATTAAGACGTATATTAGTACGTTTAGACGTATATTAGTAAACTTAAGACCTATTTTAGTTAAATTAAGACTTATATTAATAATATTAAGATGTATGTTAGTTATGTTAGGGCATATATTAGTAATATTAATACCTATATTAGTAAGATTAATACCTATATTAGCAATCATAAGACCTAATTTAGTAATATTGAGACCTATATTAGCAATAATAAAAGCCATTTCAATAACCTTAAGACCTATATTATTAAAATTAAGACCTATTTTAGTAAACTTAAGACATATATTAGTAGAATTGTGACCTATATTAGTAAGATTAAGACCTACATTAGTAAATTTAAGACCTAAATTAGTTAATATAAGACCAATGCTAGGACCTTTAAGACTCATTTCAGTAACCTTAGGACCTATATTAATAACTTTAAGACCTATATTAGTAACATGAAGACATATTTGAGTTATATTAGGTCCTAAATTAGTAACCTTAAAACCTAATTTAGTATATTTAAGAGCTATATTAGTAAACTTCAGACTTATATTAGTAACTTTAAGACTTATGTTAGTAACTTTAAGACCTATATTATAAAACTGAACACACATTTTAGTAAACGTAAGACCTAATTTAGTAACTTTAAGACATATTTTTGTAACTTTAAGACCTATAGTAGTAACCTTAAGAGTTATTTTAGTAACGTTAAGTTTAAAATTAGAAATGACAAAATAAAAATTAGTAAAGATAAGAATTAAATTGGTTAGGATAAGAATTAAAATGATAAGGGAGAAGACAAAAAATAGTAAGCATAATACCAAACTCAGTAAAGATAAGTCCGAAATTAGTGAGTTCATGATGGAAATTACTAATCAAAATGGCTAAATTCATTACGATAAGACCACAATTATTAATAATAATTTCAAAATTAGTAATCATAACATCAAAATTAGTAATTATAAAACCACAAATAGTAAATATAAAACCACAATTAGTAATTATAAAACCATAAATAGTGAATCTATGATAAAAACCAGTAAAAATTTGAACAAAATTACTAAAAATAATACCTAAAATGATTAAGATAATAACCTACATCAATCATTTTAAAACCTATATTAGATACATAAGAACATAAATTTGAACAATTAAAACCTAAATCACTACAATTATGACATATGTTAGTGTACGTAATACCTATGTTAGTAAAAGTAACCCCATTGACACTAAAATTTAAGACTAAGATATATCTATTTAAAAGCAAAAAATGTCGATTGAGGTAAATCCACAAATTAGTAAAATGACGACCTAAATCACTAAAATTATCACCACATTTATGTTATGACCTATGTTAGTGTAGTTATCCACTATGTTCGTGTTAGTGTAGTTAGGGGGTTATATGTTAGTGAGATTAAGACGTATGTTAGTTAGGTTAGGGCATATATTAGTAATATTAAGATATATGTTAGTTAGGTTAGGGCATATATTAGTAATATTAAAACCTATATTAGTAACCTTATTACCTATATTTGTAATATTAGGACCTGTATTAGTAGTAATAAGACTTATTTTAGTATTGTTAAGACCTATATTAGTAACGTTAACATCTATATTAGTAACATTAAGACCTATATTAGTAACTTAAAGACCTATATTAGTAAACCTAAGACCAATATTAGTAACATTTAGACAAATGTTAGTTATTTTAAGACCTATAATAGTAACCTTAGGATTTATATTAATAAGCTTAAGACCTATTTTAGTAACCTTAAGACCTATATTTTTAACCCTAGGAGCTATTTTAGTAACGTTAAGACCTATATTAGTAAACATATGACCTAAATCACTAATATTATGACCTATTTTATAACCTTAAGACCTATATTAGCAACCATGAGACCTATATTAGTAATTTTAAGAACTACATTAGTAATATTAAGACCTATTTTAGTAAACGTAAGACATATGTTAGTAAAATTAAGATCTATATTAGTAAGATTAAGACCTATATTAGTACGTTTAAGACCTATATTAGTAAACATAAGACCTATGTTAGTTACCTTAAGACCTATATTAGTAATCCTAAGACCTACATCAGTAACCGTAAGAACTATATCAATAACCTTAAGACCTATATTAGTAACATTAAGACCTATATTAGTACCATTAAGACCTATATTAGTAACTTTAAGAGCTATATTAGTAACGTTAAGACGTATATTAGTAACCTTAAGAACTATGTTAGTAACCTTAAAACCTAAGTTAGTATAATTAAGACCTAAGTAGTAGAATGTAAGCAACCTATTTTAGGTAAACCTTAAGGACTTTTATCATAATACAATTAAGACCTAAGACAAGTTATGAATTAAAACCTAGAATCATTATTAAGAACCCCCAGTTAGTTATTATACAGCACCCATATTAGTTTAGTCTTTAAGACCTAAGTTAGTAAGTTTTAGACCTATTTTGTAATGTAGTACCTTTTTGAGTGACATTAACACCTAAATAGAATCATAAGAACCTATTTTATCTCTTAAGAACCTATATTAGTAATATTAAGACCTATGTTAGTAAACATAAGATGTATGTTATTAAACAAAAAACCTATATTTGGTACCTTAAGACCTACATTAGTAACCTTAAGAGCTATATTAGTAAACATAAGAGCTATATTAGAAACCTTAAGACCTGTTTTAATAACCCTAAGAGCTATATAAATGCTTAATACCCTATATTGTAAACTTAAAATCAATTGTTAGTAACTTTTAAGACATATATTAGTACCTTAAGATTTATGATAGTAACCTTAAGTCCTGTATTAGTACCGATTAAGACCTATTTTAATTAACTTTACAAGCATTTTATAAACCTAAGACCTATATTAGTAACCTTAGGATCTATAATAGTCATCTTAAGACCTATATTAGTAACCTTATGACCTAAGTAACATTAAGAGCTATATTAGTAACATTAAGTCCTGTATTAGTACGATTAAGACCTATTTTAATAACTTTACAAGCTATTTTATAAACCTTAAGACCTATATTAGTAACCTTAGGATCTAGATAATAGTCAATTCTTAAGACCTATATTTAGTAACCTTATGACCTAGTAACATTTAAGAAGCTATATTAGTAACATTAAGACCTATATTAGTATTATTAAGACCTATTTTTGTAACATTAAGACCTATATTAGTAACCTTAAGACCTATGTTAGTACGATTAAAACCTATTTCAGTAACTTTAAGACCTATTGTAGTACAAATAAAACAGAATTTAGTAACCTTAGGAGCTATTCTAGTAAGGTTAAGACCTATATTAGTAACTTTAAGATCTATATTTGTAATCTTAAGACCTATATTTGGGATCTTAAGACCTATATTTGAAAAAGTAAGACCTATATTAGTAACCTTAAGATCTATATTAGTAAGTATAAGACTTATATTAGTAACCTTAAGACCGATATTAGTAATCTTAAGAGCTATATTATTAAACTTAAGACCTATATTATAAAACTGAACACACATTTTAGTAAATGTAAGACCTAATTTAGTAACCTTAAGACCTAATTTAGTAACTTTAAGACCTATATTAGTAATTTTAAGACCTATATTAGGAAACATAAAAACCTTATATTAGGTAAACCATAAACCTATTTTGGTAAAAGGTAAGAGCCATATTAATAAGACTCAAGACCTATTTTAGTAAAAATTAAGACCTATGTTAGTAATTTTAAGACCTATATTAGGAAACATAAAACCTATATTAGTAACCATAAAACCTATTTTGGTAAAGGTAAGAGCCATATTAATAAGACTAAGACCTATTTTAGTAAAAATAAGACCTATGTTAGTAACTTTAAAACCTATAATAGTAAACTTAAGACATAAGTTAGTAAAATTAAGACCTATATTATTAACATTAAGACCTAAATTTTAGTAAAATTAAGAGGTACCTTAGATTTTTAGGCCTATTTAGTAACCTTAGAAAACCTATATTAGTAACTTTAATGACTTAATGTTAGTAATTTTAAACCTATAATAGTAAACTTAAGACATAAGTTAGTAAAATTAAGCTATATTATTTAAACATTAAGACCTATAATTTAGTAAAATTAAGAGTACCTTAAGTTATTTTAAGGCCTATTTTAGTAACCTTAAAACTATTAGTAACTTTAAGACTTATGTTTATTAATTTTTAAAACCTATTAAATAGTAACTTAAGACATAAGTTTAGTAAAATTAAGACCTATATTATAACATTAAGACCACTAATTTAGTAAAATAAGAGCTATATTAGTAACCTTAAGACCTAATTTAGTAATCTTAAGACCCATTTTTAGTAATTTTAAAAACCATATAATAGTAAACTTAAGACATAAGTTTAGTAAATATAAAGACCTATATTATACTAACATTAAGACCTAATTTAGTAAATTAAGAGCTATATTAGTAACCCTTAAGACCTAATTTAGTTAACCTTAAGACCTAATTTTAGTAATCTTTAAGACCCATTTTAGTAATTTTAAATCTATATTATATTATTAAGGACCTATGTTAGTACGTTATAGACCTATTTTAGTAACTTTAAAACCTATAATTAGTAATCTTAAAACAATGTTTGGTAACGTTGAAGATCTATTTTAGTAACTTTAAAACCTTATATTAGTATCTCTCTCTTT